>NC_056624.2:123480935-123780935 GCF_002870075.4 Lactuca sativa | reverse complement strand
CTAAACTGAATCTAAACAACCTGAATTAAATGTCTCATAAAAAGCATATAAACGTTACATGTATATTAGTTATGAAAACCCAATCATTCTGAAATAAATGATTGACAGTATGTTTTTGACTTAGTATCCCGAACATGTATTTTATAAGTGTAAACCCTTGATTTGTTTTGAATTAAAACCCTTGTTGCATGTAAAACAGTGTATTCATATGAATTATCGATCTATGTATCATAAATTATACCTATTATAATTTATATGTACTTTATGAATTGGTAACTAACTATTTTTGCATGTAATCCTTTGCTCAACATGTTACAAAGGGTGATTAAGCTGATGAAATAACTTTTAATTTTATATACATATACAATTTTAAATATAAGTAAAATTTGAACGGCCTTCGGACAAATAACTGGTACTACAAGTCCACATCCAAACAAGGAAAAGGACCTAGAATGAATTATTAGTCCTAAGGCTTTTAAATCTTATTTATATTAAATTGTATATACAAATATGTATATTTGGGAAAAATATAAGTTTATAAAAGAGTTCAATATTTGAAGTATTTTTGATGCCTTAAAATCATTTTATCGTGATTTGAAATCATTTATTTATAACACAAAGTTGTTGTGTTATACTTGTATTTCCCCCCTTAAAACAGTAGAAATTATAAAAATACGGGGGTATGAACTCACTTGGTAGGTGGTAATTCGGACAGGGTTTCGTTTCACGAAAAGGAGTTTATTTGTCGAGAAACCGGCTCAAATCGGGCAGAGTTTTGACAGGAGAGAGGATGAATTCTCGAGAATTTCGGGGCTTCACGGCTTACTTCGGGCTCGAGTCTTGATACCGGGTCCTTAAGGGTTGTATATAAGCTTAAGGGTGTGGAAAAAGTGAAAGAGAGTAAAATTTGGGGTGAAAAGTGTAAAAAATCCGGAAACCCTCGCATGCCTTATATAGGCCGAAGCCTCGGATCCGAAGCTTGTGCGAGGCTATGCGAGGCTGACATTCTGCGAAGGGAAGCAGCTTCGGTTCGGAGGTGGTAGGCTCGGATTGGTCTAGCCCTCGGTCCAATGCAAAGAAGCGACGTGCGAAGGGGTGTCCGAGGGTGGTGCGAGGCGTGTGCGAGGAGCATCCCCGGTGTGTCTCCTTGCGAGGCTGTCCGAGTGGGATTGGACCGCAGAGGTGGCCAAATCAGGAGGTGACACGCGAGACTTCGGTCCACTCAGCAGCCGACACGTGGAGGCTCGCATGCGAGGGGTGACGTGGCGCTACTGTTCATGCGAATTTTCCCGGGTATTTCTATTTTTCTTTATTTTTTTTGCCAAAACTTGTAAAATTCATAACTTTTGCATACGAACTCCGTTTTTGACGTTCTTTATATGCACGCATAGCTAAAATTATACTCTACGACTTTCGCTTAGACTTCGTCAGCAAATTTTGAATTTATTTTTTTATATTATTATTTTAAACAGATCGGGACGTGAATCCGTTATAAATTCATAACTTTTTCATACGACGTCCGTTTTTGTCTGTCTTTTTATCGTTGTACTAATAATGAAGAGACCTTCAATTCTCGTTTACGTTGTGTCGGCTAAAAACCACTCGATCTTTATTTCGAGTTTTTAGCTGTATACTGCTATACTGAAACTTCGAAAAATCATAACTTCCTCATACGAAGTCAGATTTTGGCGTTCCTTTTATGAAAGTTCTCGGTTTAACAAAAAATATAACTTTCATTTAGATTGTTAAGGCTAGAAAGCCTTTTATCAAAAATTCAGTTTTTACACTGAACAGTGTTTTGCCGGTTTTGTCGCGGATTTTCGATTGGTCATAACTTCTTCGTTATAACTCGGATTTTAGTGTTCTTTATATTTTTGGAAACCTTGTTAGAATCTCTATCACTTGGTTTAACCTAATTGAGATTATTTAATAATTTATTTTTTCAGGGTCAATTATGTAAATATACATAGTATGCCAAAATTTCTCTTTATTTAATTAAAATGAAGTACAATTTGACCTACATTATTACATAAGTTTAAAATAACGATTTGTTACATTATCCCCCCGTTAGAGAGAATTTCGTCCTGAAATTTACTTTACGGATAGACTAGGGAAAAAGATGTGGGTATTTTTGTTGCATTTGATCCTCCCGCTCCCAAGTGAATTCAGGTCCCCGTCTTGCATTCCAGCGAACCTTCACTATCAGGATGCGGCTTTGTTTGGTTTTCTTAACATCCCTGTCTAGTATCTCTACGGGTTCTTCCACAAAATTGAGGCTCTCGTTTAACTCGATTTCCTCGAGTGGTATCACAAGAGTCTCGTCGGAAAGACACTTTTTCAAGTTCGAAACGTGGAAGGTAGAATGAATGTTACTTAGTTCTTGGGGTAATCGAAGTTTGTAAGCTACAGGGCCGATTCGGGCAAGAATCTCGAATGGTCCTATATACCTTGGGTTCAGTTTGTCACGCTTTCCAAAGCGTATCATGCCTCTCCAGGGTGAGACCTTTAGCAAAACTCGGTCGCCAACCTGGAATTCCAAGGGTTTTCTCCTATTGTCTGCGTAGCTTTTCTGTCTATCTCTGGAAGCTTTAAGTCGTTCCCGAATTTGTACGATCTTTTCGGTAGTTTCTCGGATAATTTCTGGACCAGTGAGAGCACTGTTAGGAGTTTGACCTCTAGCTAGCTGCGTGTCACCCACTTCAGCCCAGCACAGAGGGGATCTGCACTTGCGACCATAGAGGGCTTCGAATGGAGCAACTTTTATACTAGTGTGATAACTGTTGTTATAAGAGAACTCAGCAAGGGGTAAATGAATATCCCATGCCTTCCCAAAGTCTATCATGCAAGCTCGTAACATATCTTCTAACGTTTGAATCGTCCTTTCGCCTTGTCCATCGGTTTGCGGATGGTAGGCTGTGCTCATGTCTAGCCTAGTTCCCAGAGCGTTTTGTAAAGATTGCCAAAAACGAGAGGTGAATCTACTATCTCGGTCTGAAATAATAGATATTGGTACACCATGTAGTCTAACAATCTCCTTGAGGTACGTTCTGGTTAGCTTTTCCATCTTGTCGGTCTCCTTGATTGGTAAGAAGTGTGCGGATTTGGTTAATGTATCGACGATTACCCAAATAGTATCATAACCACTTGATGTCTTGGGTAACTTGGTTATGAAATCCATTGTAATCCGCTCCCACTTCCATTCAGGGATTTCAGGTTATTGTAGGTTTCTGGTACTCTACCTTAATTTTGGCGCAAGTAAGGCACTTGCCCACAAAGGTAGCGATTTCGGCCTTCATGTTAGGCCACCAATATAACTTCTTAAGGTCCAGATACATCTTGTCTGAACCTGGGTGGATGGAGTATCGGGTTTTGTGTGCTTCATTCATAACCACATCTCTGTAACCACCAAACTTTGGTGTCCAGATCCGGTTCATGAAATAATAGACTCCATCATCCCTGACATCGAAGTTCTTATCCATTCCTCTTAGAGTTTCACCTGCTACGTTTTCGGGTTTCAAGGCTTCAAGTTGAGCTTCCTTGGTCTGTGTGGACAGATGCGAATGGATTGTCATGGTCAACGACTTTACCCGGTGTCCCGAGTATTCTTTTCTACTAAGGGCGTCAGCTACTATGTTTGCTTTACCAGGGTGATAACGAATTTCACACTCGTAATCGCTCAGTAGCTCCACCCATCGTCGTTGTCTCATATTCAGCTCTTTCTGGTTAAAGATGTGTTGGAGACTTTTATGGTCCGTGAATATTGTGCATTTCGTGCCATATAAGTAATGTCTCCAAATCTTCAGAGCAAACACCACTGCTCCTAGTTCAAGGTCATGTGTTGTATAGTTGACTTCATGTGTCTTTAGCTGTCTTGAGGCGTAGGATATAACCTTTCCTCTTTGCATAAGAACACATCCAAGCCCTTGATTAGAAGCATCACAGTACACTACGAAATCCTCTGTCCCTTCAGGGAGAGACAAGATTGGTGCACTACACAAGGCTCGATTTAGCATTTGGAACGCTATTTCTTGCTTTTCTCCCCAGCTAAAAGTTACACCCTTTTGGGTCAGAGTAGTAAGAGGCTTAGCTATTCGAGAGAAATTTTGAATGAATCTGCGATAATAGCCAGCAAGCCCTAAGAATTGACGGATTTCTGTAGGTGTTTTGGGTGCTGACCAGTTTTCAATTGCCTTTATTTTGGAAGGGTCGACGTGGATTCCTTCTGAACTAACCACGTGACCTAGGAAATCTACCTTCCTGATCCAAAATTCACACTTTGAAAACTTCGCATAGAGCTTCTCCGACCTAAGTGTTTGTAATATTTGATGAAGATGCTGGCCATGTTCCTCTTTGCTCTTTGAGTAGATAAGGATATCGTCAATGAAGACTATAATGAATTTGTCCAAGAATGGACGACACACTCTGTTCATTAGGTCCATGAACACTGCAGGTGCATTCATCAATCCGAATGGCATCACTATAAACTCGTAATGACCATAACGAGTTCTAAATGCGGTTTTGGGAACGTCTTCCTCCAAAATTCGTAACTGGTGGTACCCGGATCTTAAGTCTATCTTCGAGAAGTAGTTCGCCCCTTGAAGTTGGTCAAACAGATCGTCAATGCGAGGCAGAGGGTATCGATTCTTAATGGTAAGTTTATTCAGCTCGCGGTAGTCTATACACATGCGAAATGATCCATCCTTCTTCTTTATGAACAAAACCGGTGCTCCCCAAGGTGAGAAGCTTGGTCTTATGAAACCTTTGCTTAGGAGTTCGTTAAGTTGGCTGGATAATTCCTGCATCTAGGAAGGCGCAAGACGATAGGGGGATTTAGCTACAGGGGTAGCTCCAGGGATTAAGTCGATTCGGAATTCGACTTGTCGTTCGGGAGGCACTCCTGGAAGATCATTGGGAAATACATCGGGAAAGTTGCAGACTTCAGGAATGCTTGCGATGTCTTTCACTTCTTGCTTTTTATCTACCACATGAGCTAGGAATGCACAATACTCCTTGCGAAGGTATTTCTGTGCCTTGATGCTTGAAATGATCTGAAGGTTTGTTCCGGGTTTGTCGCCATAGATAATAAGAGTTTCGTTAGTTGGTAAGTTCAAACGAATAGCTCTTTCATAGCATAGGATGTCGGCATGGTTGGGGCACAACCAATCCATACCTATTATAATGTCAAAACTTTTGATAGAGACCGGCATAAGGTCTATTGGGAAAGACAAGTCATTTAACATAAGGGTACATCCTATGTATATATCATTGGTGGATTCGGATTTCCCATTAGCCATTTCTACTGTGAAGCTTTTATTTAGTGGTTGCGAGTTTTGATTTAATAGATGTTTAAAGTTATGGCTCACGAAGCTCCTCTCGGCACCACAATCAAAAAGAATGCATGCATAAGTATTATTGAGAAGGAACGTACCCGTGACCACAGCAGGGTCTGCCACCGCTTCTTCGTGACCTAGTGCTAGAATTCTCCCAACCCCACCAGCATTTCCAGCTTTTGGACAGTCTTTCTTGAAATGCCCCACATCACCGCATTGGTAGCATGCTCGACTTACTCCAGCGGCAGGTACTTGGTTAAGGGGTTGAGGCGGTGTTCTACAGAATCGGGCAGTATGCCCTTTCCTATTGCAGTTACGGCAATTGCATTTCAGGGCAATTTCCGGTGTGGTGAAAATTGCACTTGTTGCATTTAGGGAGGCTACCAGCATAGGGCTTAGTTGGTGCTGAGTAGTTAGGGGCAACAGCAGGTGTAGTAGTAGGTATGGTAGCAGGCACAGTAGTAGCATGGACTGCCACTATTTGTTGCTTCTTTGAAGGTTCCAGAGGAGATTTTCCCTTCCTTTTGTTCCAACCCTTCTTCTTCTTCTTGTTGTTGTTCTCCCTAGGTTGTTCTGGGGTGGTAACCACAGAGTTTTGACGGTTTCCGTGGTCAATAAGTGACTGTGCCAGTTCCTTGGCACTGTCAAAGGTGACAGGTTTTGATGCAATGACACTTGCTTGTATCTGGGGCGACAGTCCCCAAATATACCTTTCAATCTTTTTGCTCTCTGGAGCAACCATATCCGGACACAGAATCACCAAGTCACAGAATCGATTCGTGTAAGTCGTTATGTCGGCACCGGCCATAGTAATACTCCAGAGTTCTTGTTCCAGTTTCTGGATTTCCCCTCGCGGGCAGTATTCACGCATCAGCATGGTTTTTAGGTTCTCCCAGCTTATAGTATTAGCCACCACCAAAGTTAGTGACTTAACATGGCCATTCCACCATGTTAGGGCCCTATCTAAGAAAGTAAAGGCAGCAAATTTAACTTTGCTACCCTCTGGACAGGAGCAGATTTCAAAGACTGCTTCTGTCTTCTCAATCCACTGCCTTAAAACCATCACTCCTCCAGTTCCATTAAAGGTCCTGGGTTTGGCATTCGAGAAGTCTTTATAAGTGCACTCCCTCGAGCGCTCATGACCTCGACAAGGTTAGAAGGACGTGGATCAGCTCCCGACCCACTAGTACCGCCAGCATTGATATGAGATAAGGCAGCCACTACAGCTGCCGTGACTGCCGCTTGGAACATGGCAGCATCCAATTGAGGGGGTGGTGGTGGAGGTGGTGCCGGTGCTTCCGTTTCATTGTTACGTCTAGGATTCCTACGAGGAGGCATCTTTTTCTATAAAAGTCAATAGATAAAAAGATAGTGAGATATCAAGAATGAATATGAATTTGATATCTCTTAACTTAAACACTTAATTCAACAAGAATCTTGTAAAGAATTGAAAATAGATTTCCACTGCAAGTATAACTTGCAATAGGATAATATAAATTGGAGTGGTTATTTTTCAAAGAATATCTAAATACATGTCGATTGTGTTGATATCTATGTAATTTGTATATATGACCTTCAAGTAGGTCCATAGTACTATGAAAGTATCGACATTAAACCGACCTACCGAAAATAAAATTTTTCGCGGCCGTATCGAAAACTATGAAAAACAACACTGGTACATATCCTTAATCCCAAAACTTTGGAATGGAAGGTTTGTGAAAATTGTAATAGCTCTTGTTGAAGTAAGGTGCTTATTATTTTATTGATGCTTGATTTTGTACATGTCCTGAAAGTAGTCTATACATTCAGTATATTAAACTAGAAAGGTAGTGTAAACACTACTTGCGACGGTTGCTGCGACGGTTACTGGGTTCCGCTTCGTCTTGCGATTTCCAACGCCTTTCTTGGGCAGCTTGATGCTCCCTCAATCCTCTGATCTCTGATTCGGCAGCATTAAGTTGCCTTTGAAGGGATTCAGTATGGTGTTGGGTATCATCTTGCATCTCGTCAAGACGAAGGATATCGGCAGCGTTAGCGTGTGCAGCCGCATTCACTTCTAGGATACGATTGATTGACATCCTTGATTGATCGAATTGTCGGGCAATTCGATTCACTATAACTGGAAGAGCTCTGTCGGCTGCTCCTCCTTCTGAGACGTTATAGAAACCCTGTTGCATTCCGTAGGGAGGGCGTTGGCCGTCTTGTCGACTCCAATGGTTTATGTATTGGCCCCACTCGGGTATAGGTATTGCTTCCTCTTGTCTCGGGGGACGTATCCCCGGGTTGCAGACTTGTGGCTCTGTATCGGTACCGCTTGACTCGCTGTCCTCAAATGGTTCTTCATCTGAGTCTTCTTCTGGATCTTCCACTATCCATTCCTGATTGCCATGATTTGGAAAATAAGGGTCCCCTGGTGGATGATGTCCTACCATTGTGTCTGTACGAGAATAAGGTTATGAGAAATGCTTGAAAAGGAAACTAAAGCATATCGATGTTTATAATATTCTTATAGTATTTTATGTTCTGTTCTTAGAGTTTCTTTGGTAGTTGGTAAGTTTTAGATACGTCACAACACTACTATCACTCCCAAACACATGTTGGTCATGTCTGAAATCAATATAGTTGATCAGGCTATATTAATTCTAGACATGATTACATAACTGCTCGGGTTTAACTGTAATGTTTAACATCCAAATACTTTTAAGTTCTTATGACTATGTACTTATAGGGATGAGGGTTAGTATACTTCTTGTAAAAATACTTAAAATTCTTAAAAGTATACTTGTGGTCTGAGCTCTTAGCCCCAATGTATTTATAGTTTGTATATTTTTTATGGATTGATATACTGAGTTCACTATAAACAATGTTCTGATACCAATCTGTCACACCCCCAAACCAGACGGCGGAAACGTCCGGGGGTGGAGGACTTCATTTGTAGTATCACAACACATGCATCATAGTAATCAAAGTACAAACAACCATTGTATTTAAAAGTATAATATTTACATGTGTTCAATCATTGTATATTGAAATCAAACTAGTTATACAAAAGAAGAAGATAAGACTCATAATGGCTCCATCTTCTCAAAAAGCTCGGGGAGTACCTGTTATTATTTCCCTGAGAATACAAGTAATTTGAAAAGAGAGTATCAACAATAAGTTGAGTGAGTACATAAGTCTTTATGTTTGAATGGGTGTATTTGTATTTTGAATATGAAAACACTCCTAGAAAACCCCATATTTTCTGTGGGGTGTGAAAAGTAGTTTTATTCCCATAAAACCCTCTTATTTGTAAACCATTGTATTTGTAAAACTTGTATTTGAGAGTGTACCCCGCTTCACCAGCTATTATTGAAAACTATAGTATAGCATTGTACTTTGCATTTTGTAAACTGGTACTTTGAAGATATACTTACGTTTAGTTGTTTATACACTAACGTGTTGTTAATATCTTTTTAATGAGTTATTATAACCATACTAAGACATGAACGCCTGAAACAAACGCCTGATGAGCGCTTAAACTGTTGATAACAATTGCCACTCATTGGCATGTATGCCTGACTGTAGTTGGCAGCTTGAGTGCGGGGTTGTCAATCCCGATATAGATCTACACACAACTTGTTTCGATCCCCGGACTGGAGATTCTGGTTATAATGTCAGGGCTTTACCTTGGTTGTCTAAACTGAATCTAAACAACCTGAATTCAATGTCTCATAAAAAGCATATAAACGTTACATGTATATTAGTTATGAAAACCCAATCATTCTGAAATAAATGATTGACAGTATGTTTTTGACTTAGTATCCCGAACATGTATTTTATAAGTGTAAACCCTTGATTTGTTTTGAATTAAAACCCTTGTTGCATGTAAAACAGTGTATTCATATGAATTATCGCTCTATGTATCATAAATTATACCTATTATAATTTATATGTACTTTATGAATTGGTAACTAACTATTTTTGCATGTAATCCTTTGCTCAACATGTTACAAAGGGTGATTAAGCTGATGAAATAACTTTTAATTTTATATACATATACAATTTTAAATATAAGTAAAATTTGAACGGCCTTCGGACAAATAACTGGTACTACAAGTCCACATCCAAACAAGGAAAAGGACCTAGAATGAATTATTAGTCCTAAGGCTTTTAAATCTTATTTATATTAAATTGTATACACAAATATGTATATTTGGGAAAAATATAAGTTTATAAAAGAGTTCAATATTTGAAGTATTTTTGATGCCTTAAAATCATTTTATCGTGATTTGAAATCATTTATTTATAACACAAAGTTGTTGTGTTATACTTGTATTTCCCCCCTTAAAACAGTAGAAATTATGAAAATACGGGGGTATGAACTCACTTGGTAGGTGGTAATTCGGACAGGGTTTCGTTTCACGAAAAGGAGTTTATTTGTCGAGAAACCGGCTCAAATCGGGCAGAGTTTTGACAGGAGAGAGGATGAATTCTCGAGAATTTCGGGGCTTCACGGCTTACTTCGGGCTCGAGTCTTGATACCGGGGCTTTAAGGGTTGTATATAAGCTTAAGGGTGTGGAAAAAGTGAAAGAGAGTAAAATTTGGGGTGAAAAGTGTAAAAAATCCGGAAACCCTCGCATGCCTTATATAGGCCGAAGCCTCGGATCCGAAGCTTGTGCGAGGCTATGCGAGGCTGACATTATGTGAAGGGAAGCAGCTTTGGTTTGGAGGTGGTAGGCTCGGATTGGTCTAGCCCTCAGTCCAATGCAAAGAAGCCACGTGCGAAGGGGTGTCCGAGGGTGGTGCGAGGCGTGTGCGAGGAGCATCCCCGGTGTGTCTCCTTTCGAGGCTGTCCGAGTGGGATTGGATCGCAGAGGTGGCCGAATCAGGAGGTGACACGCGAGACTTCGGTCCACTCAGCAGCCAACACGTGGAGGCTCGCATGCGAGGGGTGACGTGGCGCTACTGTTCATGCGAATTTTCCCGGGTATTTCTATTTTTCTTTATTTTTTTGCCAAAACTTGTAAAATTCATAACTTTTGCATACGAACTCCGTTTTTGACGTTCTTTATATGCACGCGTAGCTAAAATTATACTCTACGACTTTCGTTTAGACTTCGTCGGCAAATTTTAAATTTATTTTTTTATATTATTATTTTAAACAGATCGGGACGTGAATCCGTTATAAATTCATAACTTTTTCATACGACGTCCGTTTTTGTCTGTCTTTTTATCGTTGTACTAATAATGACGAGACCTTCAATTCTCGTTTAGGTTGTGTTGGCTAAAAACCATTCGATCTTTATTTCGAGTTTTTAGCTGTACACTGCTATACTGAAACTTCGAAAAATCATAACTTTCTCATACGAAGTCAAATTTTGACGTTCTTTTTATGAAAGTTCTCGGTTTAACAAAAACTATAACTTTCATTTAGATTGTTAAGGCTAGAAAGCCTTTTATCAAAAATTCAGTTTTTACACTGAACAGTGTTTTGCCGGTTTTGTCGCGGATTTTCGATTGGTCATAACTTCTTCGTTATAACTCGGATTTTAGTGTTCTTTATATTTTTGGAAACCTTGTTACAATCTCTATCACTTGGTTTAACCTAATTGAGATTATTTAATAATTTATTTTTGAGGGTCAATTATGTAAATATACATAGTATGCCAAAATTTCTCTTTATTTAATTAAAAAGAACTACAATTTGACCTACATTATTACATAAGTTTGAAATAACGATTTGTTACAATCTGGGAAATGTTTTCATGTACGATAAGAAAGGTCAAGCTCTAAACCTCATGTTGACAATGCAACTAGAGGTCAACTATTGGACAATAATGGTTATGTCCTTTGAGTCCAATGGTTATTTCCTTGAGGCTACTGAGGTTGCATGCGTCGTACATGTGACCATGGTTTTGGATATTCAAAAGATTTTTGAAAATTTTAGGTAGTTTGATATCACTATGCAGCTTAACAAAATGTTTCAATTACAAGATAGGTTATAACACCCAATCTGTAACACATTAAAATACTATTTTTTTTATAAAACATTTTCTTTCAGTGGGTCCTTTTATAAAATATGGTCCCGAAGTTTTCTCATTTCATTTAAAAATACATTTGTAAAAATATTCGTTCGGTTATTACAACTGATACAATAAACCATAGTAAACCTACAAGTTGCTTACGTCATGGAAGCAATGCCCATGTTCTATCCATTAGCTCTGTGCTGTTTGTCTCAACTCAACATTCTAAGTTTTATCTCAAAACATGGAATACATGGCATTTAAACAAATATATAGGACAATCATAGTTTAGTAAGCTACATGGGTTTACACACAAAATTATTATTAAACCACTTGACAAAACTTTAATTTGACATGTATTTTTAAATGAAATGCAAGGCATGATATGCATGTAGTCACTCAATGCAACACTTCTCGAGCCATCCTGAGAGTCTCAACTATCTTTTGAATCTAATGTCCATAAGGACCGCCCCAATTAGGTTAGTCATATAAAGTGACTTAGAATGTTGACCAATACCAAAGAGCAGATCATCCAAGTAAGGCCCCGTAATTTGATCCCATGAGAACCCCTAGGAAACTTTGGTCCCCAGACGGACTCCTTGGGGAACATTACACTCGCCCCTATGCAGACCACTTGGGCAACATTTCATTGGTCCCCATGCGGACACCTTGGGAAAGGCGACAAAATTTCCAATACAATGCAATTCTCTGATATAATGCACGATTACTAGTTTTCCTTAACTGACTCAATCATGCCTAAGTGATTGATGCTCATGCACATGCACATTTAATAATCACATTACATAGTAAAAGATTTAAACATAATATAACTATAAATATGGTTTGTTAAACCTTTTCAATAATTTGTATAAGAAATCATAGCTAGCTAACCATTAATCATAAAAGAGTTCGTTTATTCAAATTTCCTTTCAAAACATGTAACTTACTCTTTATATAAAGAATCCATTTACTCTCTAGCTAGTATTTATTACCATTTCAACAATAAAACATTTTGTAAATCATTTTCAAACCTTTCATGAAATACATTTCTAATATGCCATGTACCCCAAATGGGAAAATCCACATGTACTTACCTGGCTAGTTAGTGAAGACTAACTTCCTATTTGGCTTCTAGCATCGCGCTATCTTTTAACTCAAAACCAATCCAAGCTATATGGACAAATTCACAGTACCTCATAACTTGTTGCAATACACGTAGGAGCTTATTTTCATATCTATTATAGAGAACCTTATTGATTGATCACTAACACACCAAGGTAACTATTTGTTACCAATTCACCAAGCTCCTCAAAACCATTATCAAACGGCTTAACTCCGTAAGTACATAGCCCAATCCTATAATTAACAATCCTATAAACTAGGGTTTACATCCCTCACTATCTAATTGCGATTTTCGCTTCAAAAACTATTTTCCTATGACATTATCCGTCATCTCAGAACAACATCGTGTTACGAGTTTACATACTATATCGTGTTTACTATATACGAACATTAAAATGTGATTCCAAAGGCTAGATGAAGTTTCATAAATGCTTGTAGAAATCGTCGGTACAACATGTTATGGAAACACACACACACACACACACACACACACACACACACACACACATATATATATATATATATATATATATATATATATATATATATATATATATATAGCTATGGCCGTCGTGGTCACATGTTAAGATCTGCACCCGCTACGTGACCCTCTTTATTCGGTATGCATCTTACCGTTTGAAATATGTTTTTGATGCTTAAGAGATGGAACACTACGACCTTTAAAGGGTACTTGGTGTCCTTCAGACTTTTTGCTGTATTTTTTCGAATAACTATATACTTTTTGAATGGCCATAACTTTATCATACAAACTCCATTTTATAATAACTTTGTATCCGCGAAACCTTCTGAACGTGAACTACAACGTTCTTATCATTAATCATGCAAAGAGTAAGTTGATTCTCAAATTTTTGGGTCCTCACATAGGTAGGAGCGATGTGACATACTATGATCACTCATGGGTTATAAGCTACATGAAGGTGGAAGTGTCCTGGTATATGTGTGACAACCGAAATGTAGAAGGTTAATTGAAATATTGCCAATTTCAAGTCGACACGATGAGTTGGAGGAGCCAATTCAGTGAGTTGAAGATGATGAATTGTGAGGATTTAAGGGGTCCACTTGACGATTTGAGGAGTCTCAACTCGGCCAGTAGAGGTTATTTTGGTCATGAGATTTATGAGCCAACTCAGCTGTTTGGAGGAGCCAACTCGACGAGTTAGGTGCTGTTTAGGAAACCCTAATTTTGGGGGTTTTCACCCTATTTAAATTCCTTAAGTTCCAGGTGATGGCCTCATTTGCAACCTACATAGCCCTTAACCCTAATCTCGAAACCCTAGAGAATCCAAGAATGTTGTGGATCTATTGTGTGTGTTTTGGTGTGTGTTTGAAACTCATTCAAGGTGGAGAAGCTTGGTGAAAGGTGGTGGTTCAAGAAGGATCTCATAGATATTCATTCTCTGCTGCATTTCCAGCACATCTTGGGTATATAGTTCTAACCTTGCTTATCATTTGAGTAGATCTCTTATTTGGATAAAATTCATGCTTTTAGCCATGGATGGGTGATTGTTGGTGAAATAGAGGTCCCAAGTGCTTATTCTTTCAAATCTATGACCTTTATGAGCTCTTTTAGCATAAAGGTGCCAACTTTATGGTCCTAAGGGCTTCATGCATTCATTAAGTCCTTTTTTTGGTCTCTTTTAAGGTTTTGAGCTTCTTCTAAGCTTGAATAAGTGTAAAGTTGGAAACTTTACATGGCCATCTAGCCAAAATTATGGTCAAATCTACATCTTGGAGTTGTGTCCTTGTGAAATAAGTGCTTAAAGATTAAGTCCTTACCCTTTTAAGCTTATGGTTTGGGTTTTGAACCTATTTTGGTGGTTCTTAGGGGTATAGTTGGAAAGTTTACCCTTCTTAAGGCCATTACATTTCAAATCTAGGTAGGAGAAGCTATTTGTTTCGACTATGTTGGCTTAATGGTTTGAGTTGTTTGGTCCCGGGCCAACTCGGTGAGTTGGATAGCCAACTCGGCGAGTTGTTTTGGTTTTCCCCGATTCTAAGTTGGCGAGGGTCAACTCGGCGAGTTGGATCAGTTTCTTCCTGACTTTGCGGTTGTCAGAGGAACTCGGTGAGTTGAATGATAAATTCGGCGAGTTGGGTCAACATAGGCTGTTGACTTTGACTTTTGACTCATGCCTTTGATAAAGTTTGTCCCAAGGGCTGTTTGAAGCAATCTGAATTGGAAAGTATAGGCTTAGGATAAAGCTCGTATAAGATTGGGCCCAATTTGGATAATTGGGCCATTAGTGGGCTTTCATGGATTGTCTGGTTTTGAATCTTGTTGGATTTAGGGCTTGGGCCTAAGTTATGAATCTTGTTTGGACAGGCGTAAAATGGTCATTTTACCCCAAGTATGGATTATGGATCATGGTTTGGGACCTAATTGCGAATTGGATGATATTTTGGTATTGTTAGCTCGAGGAGTTGTCTTGACAACAACTAAGGATTTATTGCAGTGGGATTCAGCATTCGAGTTGAGCCTCCTCACTATTTTACGGGTTGAAGGCAACAATGTCGGAGCATTTGCTTTATGTATGGTAGGATGACTCGTGGGTTATCCCTTGGTACTGTATGAAAGAGCAGGAGGCGGCTCTTGGCACAATGTATGCAATACCAGAGTCTAAGCTCTGGCAAGTAATTAGTTAAGTAGTATAGCTTGTATGCTAGTTGTCTTTGTGATGCTTGCATGGAAGACAAGGAGGTGGCTATGGGCACTTGTCTGTAAGACCCAGGGTTGTGGCCCACGGCCTGGCAAGAAAGACCATGAGGTGGCTCGTGGCATAATTGCTAGGCTATGGTTGACACATAACACTCTCGTTGATTATAATAAATGATTGATATGTATGGCTCATGGTTATGTATGAAATATATGGATCATTTGACATGTATGGTATGTGGTATTCGGGGAACTCACTAAGCTTTGTGATTACAGTTTTCAGTTTATGTTTCAGGTACTCCAATTGTCAAATGAAAAAGCTCGGGATGATCGCAGCGCATACACCCGTTTTTCGTAATATGTGATTTTTGGGATTGAACTCTGATAATTATGTTAACTGAAATACTTTTTAACGTTTATAACAAAGTTACAATAGTGTTTTGATTATAATAAAAATGAAATTTTTACTTTGGATTTTTGGGCTGTTACTAGTTGGTATCAGAGCCTTGGTTTGAGGGATTCGGGCATACTCTACGGTGTGCCTGGTCTCAAACTGAGGGTTTGGTGAAAACTTTTGTTAAATAAACATTTAATTAAAAAGGAATTTGTAATTGAAGAAAGGGGTGTGATGCATGCAATTGGTCGAGCTCAAGCAAGTGATTCCCGGAATACCAATACATGTTTATTATGATATGTGATATGATTATGAGAATTACATGCAAGATTAGGTCTAAGGATCTACTCAATATTATGTGACAGGAGATATGCCTTCATATGCCTGATTGTATGAGCCTTTAGATTGCATGTTAGTATGGTTTTAAGATCAGTGGATAGAAAGGCCTAGTTAGTGTATGCCGGTTAGATTTTATGTTGCCTAAATGTTGCTTGCTTTGTGCAACTCTAGTTTAAGTCCAACCGTTCAAGGGTTGAGTCTTTTACTCGAAGGATTATCTGATCTCTATTGCATGTGACTATATTTATGAGGTAGTTGGTCAACATTGGTGAAAGTTCTTCTGGCTGAGGGTAGGGTGGGGTCGGTAATCTAGGAGAGCCTCGGGTATTCTTCAGTGGGTTAGTGATTCGGTTTAGTGAGTTTTGGTGCTTTGGCTTGAGGAGGTCACTCAGAGGATTTAGGAGGATTGTTGAGGAAAGTATGGATAGGTGTGGAAGGTAGTATTGGGCTCGTATTACTGAAAGCACATGATCCATACTCGAATTAGTGAAAGTCTTGGAGAATTTGAGAACCTTTAGGAAGGAGAATCATATTGATAGCTCTTGTCGTTTCGGATCGGAGGTGAGTTGTGCACCATGTCTTCAGGAGAGTCAACCACATGATTGGATTGCCGCGGAGTTTTCGCGAGCCCTACGCAAGGAATTACCCGACATCATCAGGCGTGTCACAAATACAGTGATTGCCAGGTTCGAGGGGTAGACCACAGTTATTCAAGAGGATGATTGGGTTGTCGGGGTAAACTGGGAGTAGGAGATTAGGTTAGATAGGCAGCTGGGAAAGAGGAAGCAGACTTTTAGGCATGCTCGACGATCTGAGTAATTGGACGCTACCATAGCTGGTTTTAGAGACCTGAGGGGTCTTGGTGGTTACACGAAGGATGAAGGAGCGCGTGAGAATGTGCACAGCAAATCTAAGTACGATAGGGGTGGATAGAAGGGTCACAACCATGAAGATTGCACATTGGAAGTGGTATGTTCAGAATTGGAAGTATTATGATGGGTCAGTTATTAATTGAGAATTGGGCATGGAGTTGTTTCAGCATGAGTGGTCTGCCGGGGTGATAGACCATTATGGATTCTAGTCCTACAAAGGTGAAAGTGTTTGCAAGGGCTGAAGGGTTGGATGTTATTTTCGGGTTAAAAGTTTCGTTTTGGGTTTCGGTTGCCTTGGGAAGATTATTTTTGTGTGCAGAATTTTGTTTATAATCGTCAGGTTGGTTGTTTTGTTATGAATGTTAATAAGGAGTGATTTCAAGGACAAAATCTAATTTAAGTGGGGGAGGGTTGTAACACCTAGAATCTAGAAGGTTAATTGTGAAAATATTGCCAATTTGAAGTCGAACCAAGCGAGTTGGAGGAGCCAACTTAACGAGTTGAAGATGATGAACCGTGAGGATTTAAGGGGTCTACTCGATGACTCGGCTCGACAAGTAGAGGTTAATTTGGTCACGAGATTTATGAGTCACCTCGGCGAGTTAGAGGAGCCAACTCTAAGAGTTGGGCGCTGTTTAGTAAACCCTAATTTTGGGGGGTTTTGCACTGTATCTAAACACCTTAAGTTCTAGGTGTTGGTCTCATTTCCAGCCTCCATACCCCCTAACCCTAATCTTGAAACCCTAGTGCCTCTAAGAGTGTTGTGGTTCCATTATGAGTGGTTTGGTGTGTGTTTGAAGCTCATTCAAGGAGGAGAAGCTTGGTGCAAGGTCGTGGTTCAAGAAAGAGCTCACAGGTATTGATTCTCTGCTCCATTTTTCAGCACTTCTTGGGTATAAAGTTCTAACATTTCTTATCATTTGAGTAGATCTCTTACTTGGATAAATTTCATGCTTTTAGCCATGGATGGGTGATTGTTGGGGAAATAGATGTCCCAAGTGCTTATTCTTTCAGATCTATAATCTTTATGAGCTCTTTTGGCAAAAAGGTGCTAACTTTGTGGTCCTAAGGCTTCATGCATTCATTAAGTCCTTCTTTTGGTCACTTTTAAGCTTTTAAGCTTCTTCTAAGCATGAATAAGTGTAAAGTTGGAAACTTTGAATGGCTATCTAGCCTCATATGGTCAGATCTACATCTTGGAGATGTGTCCATGTGGAATAAGTGCTTAATGATTAAGTCCTTTCCCTTTTAATCTTAGGGTTTGGGTTTTGAACCTATTTTGGTGGTTCTTAAGGGTAAATATGAAAACTTTATCCTTTTGAAGGCCATTTCAGTTAAGATATGGGTTGTAGAAGTTGTTAGTTTCGAATATATCGGCTTAATGGGTGAGTTATTTGGTCCCGAGCAAACTCGACGAGTTGTAGAAGCTGTTAGTTTCGAATAAGTGTTTTTGGCATATGTTACAACTTCTTTACTGATGTGTGTGTCAATTCCAATGACACTAACCCCATTGTTTTGGTAAACTTTACCTTCACGAGCTTTTGTATGAAAAGTACATCCATTAATAGCATATACATCGTATTTAATAATGTTCTTATTGGGTCCATGTGAAATCCTTGTCATTGTCTCTCTTATACTTTCTCTACCTGAATAGTAATTAGATTATAAATTTAAGATATAAAGAAATACATAACAAAGAACACAACATATATGAAAACAATATACCTCCTTTCGTAATCAATGACCAAATGTATTATTGTGCTCTTGTGTGACACCCCCAAACCGGAATGATAGAATCGTTCGAGGGCGGAAGACTTCATGTAGTATGGAAAAAGTTGAATACATAGTAAAGAAAGTAATACAACCATCATATATATAATTTAAAAGCTTACATTGTTGAAAGGTACTTGTTTCAAAAACAAATTATGATGTCAAAATGAAATTAAACTAACGCCGTAGTGTCCCTTCTTCAAAAGCTATAGTTTACCTGTATTACTGAATCCCTGAGAAATACAAGTGGTTTTGAAAAGAGTAGGTCAACATTTAAGATGGTGAGTTCATAAGTATTTAGTGACCATGTTTGTATGAAATATAATGAAAATGGTTTGTACATGTTTAAATGTCCCTAGAAAATCCCGTATTTCATGTTATAGTAGATGGTAGTTTAATTGTTCCTAAACTGTGATGCAATAGTGCTTTTCATGCCTAAAATAGTAGGTTTATGTATAAATCGTTAAGGAATTTGAAAAACCCCGTAAATAAATGTGTTTTTAATACTCCATGTGAGTCTTATAACCATACTATTTGACCAGGATGCCTATAAAAACGTTCTTCAGGCGTTGGAAAGTTATGACGTTTGTCACCCCAGGCATGCCGGCCTAGCTGTAGCTAACAACTTAGGTGCGGGATTGTTAATCCCGTATAGATCTATACACATGTATCACATTCCCTCTACAAGGGATTATGGTATATAATACAGGACTTAAAATGCATACTCGAAAGTACGTGAAATGTCTCACAAAACTTAGTATAAAACAGATTTACGTATGAAAATGTCCATTTGTTCTTGTGTATGAAAATATCTCTTTGATATACTGTTTCTAGTATGTAAATGTTCATGATTTTCTCGTAAACTATATCTATTATAGGTTTTCAAAGAGTGTGTTTTGTTCATACAGTAAACCCTAGTGTAATGCTCACTTGTTATATAAAGTATAACATTTAAAGTGACATAAATGATCACATATACTTAAAGTATAAATAAAGTGTTTGATTTGTATATATATATATATATATATATATATATATATATATATATACATACATATATATATATATATATATATATGACTTATTTCCAAAAGACAAGTTGTTATCTTGGATATATATTGCATACGAAAGTTCCTATGTAGTAGTTATGAATCACATATGATTCACTTGATAAAAAGAGTATATAGTGAAACTTTATGTTACACACGATAATAACTGTGTGTTTACTTGTATTCCCCCCCCCCCCCCCCTTAAAATTGTATAAAAAGCATTGATAAAACATTTGAAAGTGTAGTTTATATGGGTATGAACTCACCTGATTGATTGGAGAAAGCGAGAAGACAATCGAGCAGAACTTCGACTTGTAAGAGTTGATTTTCTCGAGATTCTCGGGAATCTCTGGAATCTCGGGAGTATAGAATATTCCTGTGGAACTTGAGTGTCAAAATCGGGGCTTCGGGAGCTTAACCGCAGAGTTTCAGCACGAGAGATAAAAGAATGGAGCACCTAAACCTGGCACCCCAAGAGTTCTATTTATAGGGGTGGATTTTTGGGTGCCACGTCGTGGAAAATGGTTGGCCACGTCGTGGTGGTCAAATCTTATCTCCTTCTGTTGATTAGACGCCCTCAGTCACTTGTCTGGTCGCGGAAAACTATGCCACGTCGTGGCAGACCTGATAGCCTCGGATTTTGGACCCCAACTTGTAAAATCCATAACTTTCACGTACGAGCTCCGTTTTCGACGTTCTTTATATGCACGCATAGCTGAAAATATGATCTACAACTCTCGTTTAAACTTTGTCAGCTAACTTTGAGTTTATTTTTAATTATTTATTTTTAACGGGCCGGGACACGAAAAGTCCGTTAAAAATCCATAACTTCTTCATCCGATGTCCGTTTTCGTCAGACTTTTCACCGCTGCGCTACTATTGTTGAGACCTTTGATTCTTATTTAGGTTTTTTCGGCCAAAAGTCTCTCGATCTCTATTTCAAGTTTTTAGCTGTCTACTGCTATATCCGGATCTTGGAAAAATCATAACTTCCTCATACGAAGTCAGATTTGGACGTTCTTTTTATTTACTCTCACGGTTTAATTGTAACGCCTGTGTTTCCAGGCTCGTCATTAATATTGATATAGTAGTCCAGGTTAACCTTTGTAACCCGTTTTGAAATAATAGAAGTGTATTATTTGAGTATTATGTGTTATGTGCTTAATTGTGTGTCTTAGCTTGATTAAGAATAAAAATAAGCGTCAAAATGAAATGTTAGATAAAGACGATATGTATGGATAATGTTGTAGTAGTTGAAACGAGGTTTATGAATATATAAAGAATGCTGAAATCCGAGTTATAACGAAGAAGTTATGACCTGTCGAAGTTTCGCGACAGAACCGGCAACGCTGAATGACGTAAAAAGTGAAATTTATGTTAGTGTGATATCTAGCCTTAGTGATCTAAACAAATGTTGTAGAGTTCCTTTAACCGAGAGCGTGCATGTAAAGAACGCCCAAATCTGACTTCGTATGAGGAAGTTATGATTTTTCGAAGTTTCGACTAAGCGGTATGCAGCCCGAATACTCGAAATAGAGATCGAGTGTTATTTAACCAAAATTTTCTAAATTAGAATTGAAGATTTCATTGATAGTAGTCCAACGATAAAAAGACAGACGAAAACGGTGTTCAGATGAAGGAGTTATGAATTTCGAACAGAATTTTCCTGTCCCGGCCTACTAAAAATAATATATACGTAATATACTTATAATATATTAAAAATCAATTCAAAATTTGCCAATGGAATCTAAACGAGAGCTGTAGAGCATAATCTCACCTTCACGTCGATATAAAGAACGTCGAAAATGGAGTTCGTATGCGAAAGTTATGAATTTCTGAAGTTCGGGGCGCGAAACCCCAAAACTGTCAGATACCACGATGTGGCAAGCAGTGCCACGATGTGCACAGTCTTCTGACACCTCCGGGAGTCCCCCAGATGCAACTTGAGATGACGCATGCAGTGACGACCAATCCCACGACGTCGAAAAAGGTGCCACGACGTGGCAAGGGCCAGTTTTGCCCTATAAATAGATTTGAAGGGCCAGCCGAGTTTGGTTGCTCATTCTCTCATCTCTCACCTATATTGCATCGATTTACGTTCAAAGAAGTACCCCCGAAGCACCGGTAACAATCCCGAGCCCCGAAGCAAGTCCCGAAGCCCTGAAGATCCCGAGAAGTGCAATTCCCGAGCCGAAGCTCTGCTCGCGAGAAGCCCGGTTTTTGTGAAGATCTTCCAGATCTACTGAAGAATACTACTTCTGCAAGTCGTAGTGCTGTCTGATCATCTTCTAATCAAGTGCGTGTGTAGTTACTTTCTTCTAACGTGTAACTATGAAGTATTTTATGCGATATACGGGTTATGTGTATATTTTGTTGTTATATGTGTGAATGTATATTCACTTTCTTCTATCTCATAGATCTGATTTATTCTCTATGAAATACGTGTTATGTGGGTGTGCCTCATCTGTTATGTGGAATATGTATTGAATGAGAATGCTATACAGGTTTTAAACTATGTATAAAAATGTATATTTTTATCTACTAATATGTTGGGTAGAACATGGGTAGATAGTTGATGTGTGATAAACAGATGAGAGGCCTTGATGTTGTTGTTGTTGATCTAGCAAGTTCATAACCTGTAGGTGTCGTGAACGATGTGTTCATCGGTGTACTCTATCCCCCTCATGGTTGCCTTTAAGATATCTATTGTTGAGGAAACCCCTTAGCAGTAATGTCTGTCCCGATGAAAATCCTAGATTAGGTCCCTTGAGATAGATGTTGTTTTAGGAAAATAAAGTGAGGATAATGGGAATGGGTAATCGGGTTATTGTTGGTTGGTGAAATTAAATATAATTATTTATTGTGGGTTGAAAACCCTTTATGCTCACCAGGATCCCAAGCCTGACCCACTCAGATTATTCGTATTACAAGTAGTGGCGCGAGGGCATAAGATGGTTGAATCATCAAGTTGTTTTGTTTACAAGTCTGTATATCTACATATTTGTTGAATGATTTGTAATGTTATCGTTTATGCTTTATGGTCTATATCAGAACATGACATCCCGAGTTTTGATTATATAATGAAAATGCATCTCTTGATTAAATGCTTTGATAAATATTATTTTATCATATTTTGTTTTGGGAACAAATTCCGCAACTCTTTTAAATCAAAAGGATTTACACTGAAATTATTTTAAAAAGCATAAATGAAATCAGTTTTTTCTGGCCGTGATTTTGGGGATGTCACAGTTGGTATCAGAGCATTAGTTTAAGCGAACTAGGAATTTGTAGGATTTCTAGAATTAAACTTAGAATGCTAAGTGGAGATTGTGAGATGTGTGTCTAATATATTATAGACACGAGCACTAGTATATTTTAGGAAGCTGCCTAAAATGCTTTTATGTGCTAAATGTTATATGTTGCCATATATTATATTATTTGTTCGGATCTATGGTCTGTTGCCGACTGAATCTGGAAACCTTATGTGTGTAGGATTCTAAGCGTACGTCTAAGGTATTAGAACTAGCATGTAAACATTTCAGAGTGATAAGGATGATTTAATTATCTATCATGGGATGAGGATCTAATTTCACCTTATTTGGTGTGTAGATCAAAAATGGTAAGAACAAGGAGTGGCGTTGGAAACGCGGATGAAAAAAGGAATCAACCACCAGTGATTCAGCAAATACTTGTTGTAGCAACAGCACCATAACCAATAACGATGGCGGGGGTGAAAGCCATGATTCGGGCTATGTTAGCCAAACAAAGGGATGAAATGCGACAGATGTTGCATGATAATAGGGACGAACCTATCATACCTATTGAGGAACCCAAACTGATTCCCGAGCAATCGGAGGAAGGAAACAATAGTCACATTATGAGTCAAGTTGGGACTCAAGGAGAACGAAGGAACGATCCGGAAAGGAGAAACAACAAGGATGGGCGAATGTACTAGAATTTATTGGCCGCCAAGCCGCCAAGTCTTTCTAGAAGCCCAAAGCCTGTTGAGATTATGGATTGGATCTCCGAAATGGAGATGGTATTTGAAAGTTGCGACTGTAGCAACAAACAGAAGACTGTCTTTGCAGTTAGACAACTGAAGACTGGAGTCTTGAGTTGGTGGAAGATGCTAGCAGATACTATGCCACAAGGAGAAGCTCTGAAATGTCATGGGAGGAGTTCTTGGAACAACTAAGGGTGCAATGTTGTTCAGAGATAGATCTGATTGATCTGAAAAATGAGTTCCAAAACTTGAAGAAGGGGAGGATAAGCATATATGACTATGCTACTGCATTAACTAAGAAAATGAAGTTATTTCCGTACCTAGTGCCAACAGAACTCTCCAAGATTGAGAGGTTCGCTAATGGAGTGCCTGCCGACTTTGGCCCGACAGTCAAGATGGCAACTACTCTGAAAACAACTGTTCGAGCAGCTAAGAATGTGAAGGCCCAACAGAAGGAAAAGGGTCTGGAGAGGATAGAGGTTGGTGAAAAGAGGAAGTTCGATGGAACTTCAGGGTCCAAAAAGAAAAACAAGTTCTCAAAGTCTAGTTCGAGAGTAGGAGGAGGGGAAGCGAAATGGTGTGAAATATGTATGATGAAGCATCATGGAAAATGTGAGGTAGTGGCCACATGTTTTAAATGTGGAAAGCCAGGGCACTATGCCAATGAATGCACCCTCGCTAAGAAAGTTTGCTATGGTTGTGGTGAGGAGGGACACATGTCGAGGGACTGCTCGAAAAAGAAGGAGGCAGCAAGACCCAACATTCCGCCAAAGCCGAAGGCGAGAGCATTCCAGATGACACTGGAAGCTGCTAAAGATGAAGCTGATGTCGCTTCAGGTACCTTTCTCGTAAACAAATTGTCTTCCCAAATTTTATTTGATTTTGGAGCCAACTACTCCTTTATTTCACATGAATTTGGTAGAAAACTAGCTTTGCCTGTCGATAGACTAGATAATGCTTTATTAGTCGAAGTTGCTAGTGGCAAGTTTGTACCTGTTAGCCATCGTATGAAAAACATCTTAATTGACTTAAATGGGAATAAGTTCCACGAGGAACTATTGCCTATCGAACTTAACGGTTTCAACATCATTATTGGAATGGATTGGCTTAGCGACAATGACGTCGAAGTATTGTGCAAGAAAAAGATTGTCAAAATAAACCCTCCAGGGAAAGAGTCATTTATGGTGTATGGGGACAAACGCAAAGTAAATTCTGGAATCATTTCTCTAATGAAAGCCAAAAAGTGTTTGGCCAAAGGATGTACATCGTATCTTGCAATCGTGATCGATGCTAAAAAGGAGAAAAAGGTGATGCAGAGCATTCGTGCCGCATGTGAGTATCCGGAAGTATTTCCCGAAGATCTTCCCGGATTACCGCCTGATAGACAAGTGGAGTTTAGAATAGACTTGTTACCAAGGACGACGCCAACAGCTAAAGCACCTTACCGTTTAGCACCAACGGAGACGAAGGAGCTGATGATGCAACTTTAGGAGTTATTGGACAAAGGTTTCATTAGACCTAGTTCATCACCCTGGGGAGCTCCAGTGTTATTCGTAAAGAAGAAAGACGGGAGCATGAGGATGTGCATTGATTACAGAGAGCTGAATAAAGCAACAATAAATAATAGATATCCATTGCCGAGGATTGATGACCTGTTCGATCAACTTCAAGGTTTGAGCTATTTCTCGAAGATCGATCTTAGGTCAGGATGTCATCAGCTGAAAGTAAGAGAGCAGGATATAGAGAAGACTGCATTCAGAACACGATTTTATTTATGTCGTTTGGACTAACCAATGCTCCAGCAGCATTCATGGATTTAATGAACAGGGTTTGTAATCCGTTCCTAGATAAATCTGTGATAGTGTTCATAGATGACATTCTGATTTATTCGAAAAGCCAAGAAGAGCATGGCAGACACTTGCGAGAAGTGTTAGAAGTTTTGAAGAAGGAGAAGCTGTATGAAAAGTTCTCCAAATGTGATTTTTGGATTCGAGAAGTCCAATTCTTGGGTCACGTGGTCAACCAAGAAGGGATAATGGTTGATCCAACAAAGATTGAAGCTGTAATGAAGTGGGAACAACCAAAAAGTCCCACGGAGATCCGAAGCTTTTTAGGATTAGCAAGATATTACCGAAGGTTTATATAAGGCTTTTCTTCGATCGCTACACCATTGACAGCTTTGACCCACAAAGGAGCTACTTATGCTTGGAGTGATAAGCATAAAGAAGCATTCGAGAAGCTAAAGAAGAAACTATGCGATGCACCGATACTTTCTCTACCCGATGGAGTTGAAGACTTTGTTGTTTATAGCGATACGTCTGGGGTTAGATTGGGTTGTATTTTGACCCTAAGAGATAAGGTGATCGCATATGCGTCTCGACAATTGAAAGAGCATGAAAAGAACTACCCGACTCAAGATTTGTAGTTGGCAGCTGTAGTTTTCGCTTTGAAGATATGGAGGCATTACCTCTATGGCACGAAGTGCAAACTTTTCACTGATCATAAGAGTCTCCAATATCTCTTTAATCAGAAAGAATTGAAAATGAGGCAACGACGCTGGCTAGAGTTACTTAAGGACTACGACTGTGAGATACTTTACCACCCCGGTAAAGCAAATGTTGTTACTGATGCTCTTAGTCGGAAAGTCAATCTAGAAAGGAGATGCCAAGAGCGTTGAGAATTGAAGTTGTCTCAGCCATTGTGGAAAGTATAAAGAAAGCTCAAGAGGAAGTTTCTGAGAAGAATGACCGAAAGGAGGAACGTTTGGGCAAAACGTTGGTGTTCGGTATAAACAGTCATGAACTGAAGGTGTTCCAAGATCGGATTTGGATACCTAAGACAGGAGGAGTCAAAGATCTTCCGATGGAAGAAGCTCATAAGACCATGTACTCGATTCATCCCCATAGCACTAAAAGGTATAGGGACCTGAAACCCTACTACTGGCGGCTGACGATGAAGCTTGATGTTGAAAAGTATGTGGTTGAGTGTGTGACTTGTGCGAGAGTAAAGACACAACATCAGAAACCGTACGGGAGTTTAGAACCATTGCATGTGCCTATGAGTAAGTGGGAAGACATTGCTATGGATTTTGTCACTAAGCTGCCCAGAACAAAGAATGGTCACGACATGATTTGGGTGGTCGTTGATCGATTCACTAAGAGTGCGCATTTCATAACAGCCAAGGAGAAATGGTCTATCGAATCATTTTAAGGTGGAGAGAATTGTAATGTCTGTGTTTCCGGGCTCATCATTAATATTGATATAGTAGTCCAGGTTAACCTTTGTAACCCATTTTGAAATAATAGAAGTGTATTATTTGAGTATTATGTGTTATGTGCTTAATTATGTGTCTTAATTTAATTAAGAATAAAAATAAGCGTCAAAATGAAATGTTAGATAAAGCCGATATCTATGGATAATGTTGTAGTAGTTGAAACGAGGTTTCTGAATATATAAAGAATGCCGAAATCCAAGTTATAACAAAGAAGTTATGACCTGTCGAAGTTTCGCGACAGAACCGGCAACGCTTCAGTTTTCTCGATCCACTATGATAGAGCCATTATGCCTCCGGCCCCATTAAAAGTAATGGGTTTGCTATTCATGAAATCCTTGTATGTACAATCCCCTGAATGACCTGGACGTTGGCCATTCATAGAACTATTTACTCCCCCACCAGAACCATTGTCACTCATTTGGGCCATTATCGTTGTTACTGCAGTCGTTACAGCAGCTATCAATGCGGCATTTTCCGTTGATGGAGGCGGTGGTGGTGGAAGTATCATGCCTGGCCTGGGTCTTAGGTTTGGAAGAGGAGGCATCGCGCTGCCAAGAAATAAATATAAAAGATTATAAGTTTTGGTAGTCGAGAGTTGACTGATAACGAGTTAACTATCTTTAATAGTTCAAGGATTTGGTTTGACCAACACAGGACTTTGAGTTGGATTCACCAATGGAGTTTGAATAACAATAAACAAACTCATGAACTCGAATGAAATGCATAGATTTAACACACGAAAGAGGTATGCCCTATATGTATTAAACATATGGTTGCGTTACATCCGAAGTTAGAAAATTTTAACCTTTCTAGAGGTCTCTGATTATAGAAAGTTAAAGAAGGTAAGACTTTTAGCCGATGATCCTATTCTATATCTAAATTTGGGAGTTAGGTGAGCACTACTTGCTGCGCGGATTAGGCTTGGAGCTTGACTCTGCGTCTGATTGTTTGGCTCCAATGAGACGTCTGTCAAAGGCAACTTGTTGCTCCCTCAAATCTCTCATTTTGGAGAGAGCTGCAGTCATTTGCTCCTGGGAGGAGTTGGCGTGGAGTTGAGCATTCCCTTGTAGCATGTCTAGGCAATGGATATCAGTTGTGTTCTCTTCCATCCTTATGTCAACCTCGCGAATCCGGTTTGCTTTGGACTCCGGATTGATAAGCCTGATTGGCAAGTTTGCCTACCACAACTGGGAGTGTTCGATCAACTGAACTTCCCCTGCTAACATCGTAGAAGTCCTGACACATACCGTAAGGAGGACGTAGTCCTTGCTGTTGGCTCCAATGGTGGATGTGGCTTCCCCAGACGGGAGTTGGTCCTTGAAATCCCATCCTGAAAGGAGGTCGAACCGATGGAGGTTGGACGGCTGGTGGATTGATTACCTCGGGCTCTAAACCTGAGCTATCTGAATCTTCCTCTTCCTCGTCTTCCATGGGTTCCTCCTCGGGGTCGCCTATAATCCATCCTTCATTACCTTGGTTGGGCTAGTAGGGGTCTCCCAGGTGATGAAATCCATCCACTGAGTCTATACGTGAATAGGGTTAAGAATTGACTATAAGCTAAAACATGTAAAATTTACCCCTGAGTTTGACGGCTGACGATACCCAAATACTCCTATAGTATTTAAATTTGTATGTTTGATACTAGTGTTTATTTTGGTAAATTTTGACTTGTCTCTTACTACAACCATTCCTCGACATACGTTAGTCCAATCTCGGATAAATATAGTTGATCAGGATATATTCGTCCCAAATCCAGTTACATATTTCGAGGCCTACTCGTAGTGTCCAACTTGTCTTAATACTTCTTGTATAGTTCTAACCATGAAAATATATTGTTGTATGCATGTATTTGTATTTTTAGGACCCAAAATAATCTAAATTAAATGAAATGAGGTTTTAGGCATAAAAACGTTTTGTCAGAGAGTTTTAGTCCTTTATGTATTTATTGTTTTTATATCTTATGTGGTTCGATATACTTAGTTCACTATAAACATAGCTCTGATACCAATCTGTCACACCCCCAAACCAGAACGGCGGAATCGTTCGAGGGCGGATGACCTCATGTAGTATCGAAATAGTTGAATACATAGTAAAGAAAGTAATACAATCATCATATATATAATTTAAAACTTTACATTGTTGAAAGGTACTTGTTTCAAAAACAAATTACAATATGATGTCAAAATGAAATTAAACTAACGTCGTAGCATCCCTTCTTCAAAAGCTGTAGTTTACCTGTATTACTGAATCCCTGAGAAATACAAGTGGTTTTGAAAGAGTAGGTCAGCATTTAAGCTGGTGAGTTCATAAGTATTTAGTGACAATGTTCGTATGAAATAGAATGAAAATGGTTTGTACATGTTTAAATGTTCCTAGAAAATCTCATATTTTCTGTTGTAGTAGATGGTAGTTTAATTGCTCCTAAACTATGATACAATAGTGCTTTTCATGGCTAAAATAGTAGGTTTATGTATAAATCGTTAAGGCATTTGAAAAACCCCGTAAATCAATGTGTTTTTAATACTCCATGTGAGTCTTATAACCATACTATTTGACCAGGATGCTTATAACAATGTTCTTTAGGCGTTGGAAAGTTATGACGTTTATCGCCCTAGGCCTGCCGGCCTAGCTGTAACTAACAACTTAGGTGCGGGATTGTCAATCCCGTATAGATCTATACACCAGTATCACGTTCCCTCTACAAGGGATTATGGTATATAATACATGACTTAAAATGCATACTCGAAAATACGTGAAATGTCTCACAAAACATAGTATAAAACAGATTTACGTATGAAAATGTCCATTTGTTCTTGTGTATGAAAATATCTCTTTGATATAGTGTTGCTAGTATGTAAATGTTCATGATTTTCTCGTAAACTATACATATTATAGTTTTTCAAAGTGTGTGTTTCGTTCATACAGGAAAACCTAGTGTAATGCTCACTTGTTATGTAAAGTATAACATTTAAAGTGACATAAATGATCACGTATACTTAAAGTATAAATAAAGTGTTTGATTCGTATATATATATATATATATATATATATATATATATATATATATATATATATATATATATATATATATATATATATAAACATGTCTTATTTCCAAAAGACAAGGTGTTATCTTGGATATATATTGCATACGAAAGTTCCTATGTAGTAGTTATGAATCGCATAAGATTCACTTGATAAAAAGAGTATATAGTGAAATTTTATGTTACACACGATAATAACCATGTGTTTACTTGTATCCCCCCCCCCCTAAAAGTGTATAAAAAGCATTGATAAAATATTTGAAAGTGTAGTTTATAGGGGTATGAACTCACCTGATTGATTGGAGAAAGCGAGAAGAAAATCGAGCAGAACTTCGACTTGGAAGAGTTGATTTTCTCGGGATTCTCGGGAATCTCGGGAGTGTAGAATCTTCCTTCGGAACTTGAGTGTGAAAACCAGGGCTTCAGGAGCTTAACCGTAGAGTTTCAGCACGACAGATAGAAGAATGGAGCACCTAAACCTGGCACCCGAAGAGTTCTATTTATAGGGGTGGATTTATGGGTTCCACTTCATGGCAAAGGGTTGGGCACGTTGTGGTGGTCAGATCTTATCTCCTTTCATTGATTAGACGCCCTCAGTCACTTGCCGGGTCGTGGCAAACTGTGCCACGTCATGGCAGACCTGACAGTCTCGGATTTTGGACCCCGAACTTGTAAAATCCATAAGTCTCGCGTACGAGCTCCGTTTTCGACGTTCTTTATATGCACGCGTAGCTGAAAATATGTTCTATAACTCTCTTTTAGATTTCGTCGGCTAATTTTGATTTATTTTTAATTATTTATTTTTAACGGGACGGGACACGAAAAGTCCGTTAAAAATCCATAACTTTTTCATCCGATGTCCGTTTTCGTCAGACTTTTCACTGTTGCGCTACTATTGTTGAGACCTTCGATTCTCATTTAGGTTGTTTTGGCCAAAAGTCTCTCGATCTCTATTTCGAGTTTTTAACTGTCTGCTACTATATCCGGATCTTAGAAAAATCATAACTTCCTCCTACGAAGTCAGATTTGGAAGTTCTTTTTATGTACGCTCACGGTTTATGGTTATCTACAACTTTCGTTTAGATACTTAAGGCTAAAAACTATTGTATTGAAAATTTGCGTTTTTCGTTTAATCAGTGTTGCCGGTTTTGTCGGAAATCTTAGAATGGTCATAAATTCTTCGTTATAACTCGGATTTTAGTGTTCTTAGTATTTCTGTAAACCTTGACACAATATCTAGCATAGTAGGTAATCTAATAGAGACGTTTGGTACATTTTATTTTCGAAGTTAATTTCATTATTTCAAAAGTGGTTACAATACTTGACTTTTTAGGTCTTTACATAGAGTTGAAATATCGGGTTGTCACATCTTGCTCTAGCCATGCCTTTCGTTTAGTAGGGTGTTGATGTTGCAAAAATTCAATGTGTCGTCTTTCAATACGTTAATGCTAATATTATAAAAAAACATACATCTAAAAAAACTTACTTGATATACGGGAGTACTTCATTTGTATTTTGCAACACAAACAAATGTGCTTTGCTGAATAGTTTTGCAGAGACTTCTACCGATTTAGCATCTGATAGAGGAGTACCATCTGTAATAGAACTACTATCTACACCTTTCTTAATTCCACATGTGTTATATTGTCAGGTGGAATACCAACAATATCCATCTTCTTGCGGAATTCATTACAAAACTCAATCGTCTCTTCTACAACATTCTCTTCTACAATGCATCCTTCTGGTCTATTTTTGTTTTGCATGTGCCCCTTAATACCTTCATAAACCATTCGAACGGGTACATCCATCTAAAGAATATTGGACCGCATAATTTTACTTCCCTAGTGAGATGAACGGTTAAATGAATCATCTCATCAAAAAATGATGGTGGAAAGTGTTTCTCAAGAAGGCATAAGGTTACACATAACTCCTCTTGCAACTTATCGAGCTCATCCAGTTTGATTTTTTGCTACATATTGTTTTGAAAGAGAAACAAAACCTTGTAATAGCAACTCTGTTGGGCGGATGCATAATAGATCGAATTGCTATAGGCAAAAATTGTTGCATGACCATGTGATAGTCATGTGATTTTAGTCCGATCAACTTCCTATCCTTCAGACTCACCAAACTAGAAAAATTAGAACAATACCCTTGATGAACCCTTAAGTTGTATAAAGTCTCACATAATTTGTCTTTTTCCACTTTTGTCAACGTACAACCTGCTGCGGGAAGTGTTGTGTTGTTCCCTTCTATCTTAGGATGCAGCTGTGGTTTTAAACCATAATGAACCAAATCCAATCCAACTTTATAACCATCTTTTGTCTTCCCGAGAACGTTCAACATAGTGCCGGTTAAACTCTCGCCCATGTTCGTTTCGACATGCATAAAATCTATACAATGTGGAATCAAATTGTCATGCCAATACCTTAGCTGTCTATACCATATATTAAATTTCTTCCAGTATGTATCATTTTGTTGGCCCATATCTGAAGTATCCACTTGGTTTGATTTTCTCTTTTTTTTATTAATCTTCCCACCTCTTCCAGTTGTATATTGTTAGATTTCTACCTCCTTGCCCTTATACACCTTTCCCCATTTATTAATTATAAATTTGACACTGTTATATATTTTGTCCCCATTCATAGGTTCTGGAGAGGGTGAGAACTCTTGTTGTCCATTGAATGCCTTTTATTGTCTTCTAAATGGGTGATCATACGGTAGAAATCGTCTGTGACTAGCATAGCTTTTCTTATTCAATTAAGGGAGTTTAATGTAGTGTGTTTGTTCGCCAGACATAACACAACCTTGAAATCTGCTGTAAGGACAACCACTTAATGTACTCAGAGCAGGATAATCATTAATAGTCCATAACACAACTGTATGTAGATTAAACTGCTCTTGTACATATGCATCGTATGTTTCAGCTCCAATATCAAATAATAATTGGAGATCATCAATCGAAGGTAGCGGTGTTGGTATGGTTTTGGGACAAAATGGGTTTATAGTAGGTGTATGGCTCCCAGGTGGTTGGTTGGTGGTACATATTGATCGTTACAATGTCAGGTAGGGGTGTTGGTATGGGTTTAGGACCACAATGGGTATATAGTAGGTGTATGGGTCCCAGGCGGTCGGTTGGTGGTACGGGTTGAACGTTACAATGTCAGGTAGGGGTGTTGTTACATGTTTAGGACCACAATGGGTTTATAGTAGGTGTACGGGTCCCAGGTGGTCGGTTGGTGGTACAGGTTGATCGTTACAATGTTAGGTAGGGGTGTTGGTATGGGTTTAGCACCACAATGAGTTTCTATTACGTGTATGGGTTCCAGGTAGTCGGTTAGTGGTACGGGTTGATCTTTACAATGTCAGGTAGGGGTGTTCGTGCGGGTTGAGGACCACAATGGGTTTATAATAGGTGTATGGGTTCCAAATGGTCGGTTGGTGGTATGGGTTGATCGTTACAATGTCAGGTAGGGGTGTTGGTACGGTTTTAGGACCACAATGGGTTTATAGTAGGTGTATGGGTCCCAGGTGGTTGGATGGTGGTACATGATGATAGTTACAATGTCAGGTAGGGGTGTTGGTACGGGTTTAGGACCACAATGGGTTCATAGTAGGTGTATGGGTCCCAGGTGGTCGGTTGGCGTTACAGGATGATCGTTACAATGTCAGGTAGGGGTGTTGGTACATGTTTAGGACCACAAGGGGTTTAGAGTAGGTGTACGGGTCCCAGGTGGTCAGTTGGTGGTACGGATTGATCGTTACAATGTCAGGTAGGGGTGTTGGTACTGGTTTAGGAGCATAACGGGTTTATAGCCGGTGTATGGGTTCTAGGTGCTCGGTTGGTGGTACGGGTTGTTCGTTACAATGTCAGGTAGGGGTGTTAGTATGGGTTTAGGACCACAATGGGTTTAAAGTAGGTGTATGGGTCCCTGAAGGTCGGTTAGTGGTACGGGTTGATCGTTATAATGTCAGGTAGGGGTGTTGGTACAGTTTTAGGACCACAATGGGTTTATAGAAGGTGGATCGGTCCTAGGTGGTCGGTTGGTGGTACAGGTTCATCGGTACAATGTCAGGAAGGGTGTTGGTATGCGTTTAGGACCACAACGGGTTTATAGTAGGTGTGTGTGTCTCAGGTGGTCGGTTGGTGTTACAGGATGATCGTTACAATGTCAGGCAGGGGTGTTGGTACGCGTTTAGGACCACAATGGGTTTATAGTAGGTGTATGGGTCCCAGGTGGTCGGTTGGTGGTACTAGTTGATCGTTACAATGTCAGGTAGGCGTGTTGGTATGAATTTAGGACCACAATGGGTTTATAGTAGGTGTATGGGTTACAGGTGGTCGGTTGGTGGTACAGGATGATCGTTACAATGTCAGTTAGGGGTGTTGGTACGGGTTTAGGACCACAATGGGTTTATAGTAGGTGTAAAGGTTCCGGGTGGTCGGTTGGTGCTACGGGTTTATCGTTACAATGTCAGATAGGGGTGTTAGTATGGGTTTAGGACTATAATGGGTTTATAGTACATGTATGGGCCCCAGGTGGTCGGTTAGTGTTACGGGATGATCGTTACAATGTCAGGTATAGTTGTTGGTATGGGTTTAGGACCAAATGGGTTTATAGTAGGTGTATGGGTCCCATGTGGTCAGTTGGTGTTACAGTATGATCGTTCCAATGTCAGGTAAGGGTGTTAGTACACGTTTAGGACCACAATGGGTTTATAGTAGGTGTATGGTGTCCCAGGTGGTCGGTTGGTGGTACGGGTTTATCGTTACAATGTCAGGTAGGGGTGTTGGTACGGGTTTAGGACCACAATGGATTTATAGTAGGTTTATGGATTCCAGGTTGTTGGTTGGTGGTACGGGTTGATCATTACAATGTTAGGTAGGGTTGTTGGTATGGTTTTAGGACCACAATGGGTTTATGGTAGGTGTATGGGTCCCAGGTGGTCGGTTGGTGGTACAGGTTGATCGTTACAATGTCATGTAAGAGTGTTCGTATGGGTTTAGGACCACAATGGGTTTATAGTAGGTGTATGGGTCCCAGGTGGTCGGTTGGTGTTATAGGATGATCGTTACAATGTCAGGTATGGGTGTTCGCATGTCTTTAGGACCACAATGGGTTTAGAGTAAGTGTATGGGTCCCAGGTGGTCGGTTGGTGGTACGAGTTGATCGTTTCAATGTCAGGTAGGGGTGTTGGTATGGGTTTAGGACCACAATGGGTTTATAGTAGGTGTATGGATTTTTTTTTCTTACATAATATAAAATAAAATAAAAATTCTTAACAAAGTTTTCACACGGAAAAATTAATAAGCTAAGTAAACCTTATTCTTATTTTCGTTTTATTATACTATTTCCCCATTGTATATACATAATTAAATGTTAAATATTTTTTTATTTCCAACAGTCATATAGTTGTATCCTAACGTAAAATTGTTAATTTACAAGGACCAAATTTGTAACATTTGTATTAATATCAAATAACTCATAATAATGTTTCAAAAACTAGAACGTGTTTCCAAACCACGATTTATGCTTCTCATCGTTTGGGTTCACTGTCTGATCAAAATTTTGAAAATTTTGAATTCGTCAATCAAAAATAAGAAAATATAATAGGAGGCAAACATTTTTTTTCCATTTTGTTTTGGGCTCCAAATCAAGGCGGGAATTATTCATCTATCTCACCGCCAAAACTATGAAGATCAATCCATCAGATCAAGGATATTCTGGTAAATTTAGTAACAACCCTTAATTTAGGATGTACTAACAATGTAATATTTAAAAGACTTTGATTTTTTTAACCATTGTATGGTTCTTCTCTAGGTTATATCCCAGTTGGATTATAATTCAGTTCATCATTCGACAACATTCATCACTTCTACTGTAAGTATATTCTCTGTGTATGGTTTCAATGTTATTGATTGTATTGATTAGGGGATTATACATAAAACAGAAAAACTTTGATTCTTCATATTACTATGCTTGTTGCACACCAAATGTTCGATGAAATGTGTATGTGAAATGTTTTATGTAATATAAGTTAGTCATACCTTTTCATTACACATATAAATAATCAAACTTATTTCATATGTTTCATGTCAACAGAAGACTCATGGAGGTGAACAAGGAACAACAGGAGGATATGCCCGCCTATGATATGGAATATGAGCAAGATGATGGAACCCAAGTTTATGAATTGGACACAGAAGATGGTCAAAATAAGGACATTGATTATAATAGTCATTCAGATTTGGAAGAAAAAAAATCCAAAGCACACTTCCTACAAGGTCACCTACGAAGAGGGGTCTGACTCGATTGCCAAAGCTGAAGACTGAGTATGTCAATTCTGGTGGTAGAAAAAAACGTGTCAAATTTTAAGAATTTGGTAAGTTTATAGGGAAGAATAATGCAGTGTTTTTTAGTTATTTGGAGATCTTGTCCGCGAGAAGGTGGGATTAAGTGCACTTTGCTGGAAGAAAGTAAAACCAGAAGTGAAGGACAAACTTTGGGAAGAGATTACCGTAAATATTTTTTTTCACCTTTTTTAACTGCATCTCATATTTTAATTACAAATCATGTATTTGTTGGATTAGTGTCTAAGCCCGTAACCATATTTGGTAAGTACTTGACTCGGTTGTGCATGGTCCTTTTGGGTTGCCTTCAAACCTGGCAATTGAATAGGATAATTGTTGGAGAGAGAAGAATGATTTATTAATTTATTACTTGGTTAATAAATTAATTTGAAATCAAGATAAATGATTTATTAATGTATTATGGATATAATATATTGATTAGAAATCATATTGTTTAATTAATATTTAACCAGAAATTAATTTGGAATTAATTTTAGGATTAAAGGAATTAATTGAAACTGCAGGGACTAAATGTGACAATGTTCAAAAGTTGAGCATTGAAGCATTCTAGAACCTCCCTCAGAGGTGGGGAACGAAATCTAGAGTGTCCTACGGTTTCCTTGGGCTCTAAGGGTGCCTTGGAAGCCTTAGGGAGGATGTTAAGGGATTAGGGTTATCTAAGATACACATGCCTTATCCTAAACCTTGCTTATCACCTATATAAACCCCTATAGGGTTGGATTTCGTCTAAGGCACTCCAAGAGAGGCTTACATCCGAATTTTCCACTTCCCTTCTCTCTCCATAGTAATCCTTGGTTGTTAGGTTTGTTTGTGAGCCATTAGAGGCGCGACACTTTTGGCGCTTGCTTTCAAAGACAAGAAGATTCAAGATTTAAGTTGTTATTCCAATATAACAACAAGAGGTATGTATTTCATCTTTCTTTGTGAATTTCGAAATCCCTAGAAGCTTGTTAGGGTTCTTCACATGTTCATAATTTTTTATAACTAATAGTGATAACATAGATCCAACTCTAGGGTTGCATGCACATATAGGATTGTTTAAATAAAACCCATCAATGGTATCAGAGCCATTAGTTTTTGTTTTCAATTAGCATTATACAAATGTATGAACTTGACAAATATGGCCACTAAACCATAGGAAGCATGAATTTTCGAAATTAGGGTTCTTAAACCCTGATTCACGAAATTTGGTTAGGGTTTCCCAAACCCTTTCCTTAGCCTTTAAGATTTTGAAATTGGTTAGGGTTTCCTAAACCCTTTCCTTAGCCTCCAAGTTTTCGAATTCTAGGGTTATCCAACCCTTGAATTTCGAAATTTGCCTACATCCCCAAGATAAGATCCTATTTTTTAGGGATTTGGATAAATGTCATATCTTGTAATTATCTTTTAAGTGTTTAAATTTGGTAATTAAAGATTTTAAATTATCCCATCCCATAATTTCGAATATTAGGGGATTTAAGGGATTAGGTTAAATTAATTGTTTAATTTAAAAGATATCCTTACCAAAATAGAAGATGATTGTCAAATTCATTAGATAATCATTGCCTTATGTGATAAACTTGATTTATTTGAATTATTTGATAGATTATCTTGCAAGAAATTGAATTAGGTCATATTTAGATAAGTACTAAATAATTGGTTAATTATTATTATTTTTAATTTGATCTAGAATGTCCTTGCTTATGTTTTGAAAAGTTTCAAAAAATCGCCCTCAAATTTTGGAATTTAAATTTTGATTAAAAGTTTAGTTTTAAAATGTTAAATTCTAAAACCCTAGCTTTGAAAAGTTCAAATTTCACCCTTTTGGTTTTATTAAGATAATTAAAAGTATAATTTAAAATTTTAATAAATCCATCATCATTTGGTTTATATTTGATTAAATTAAAAGTGTAATTTATAAAATTAAACCACATAGTATTTTAAATGTGTAAAATACACCCTTATACTATGTATAACATTAAAAGTATAATATTATATATGTATAACTTAAATGCTAGTCTTGCCGTTAGTAGGTCTCATTCATGAAGCCGATCTATAAGGGGCGTATAAAGTTATGGCCTATAAAATGACCGTTTAATGGGTGTGGACTCTCACCCACCGCTTCCTTGATTGGTGGAGGGTCGTTAGCCGAACGGGTAGGATAGGGCAAACCCTCTCCTGTGACATCCCCAATTGCACGGCTAGAAAAGACCAATTTGTTTATGCTTGTTTTTAAAATCAGAGTAATCTTTTAAAGAAAACAGTTGCGGAATTTGTTCCCAAAATATGATAAAGATTTATCAAAGCATTTCTTTAAAGAAATGTATTTTCATTATATAACAAAATCTCGGGATGTCATGTTCTGATACAGACACATAAGAATAAACAGAACTTACATTATTTACAATAAAGATTTTACATCTCCTTTAATCTCTCCGTGAAATATATCTTCGTATCGATACCTGTGATACAAAGGAAACTGAGTGGGCCACACTTGGGAGCCTGATGAGCATATAGGGTTTTCATCCCACAATGTTAAATCATATAAATATATATATAGAACATCTAAAATTATTTAATTTCACCATATAAAAGCCACTCTTATCCCACCATATCGATCCTCAGAACGCCACGATCTAAACTCTTGTATCTAAACTTTTCCTGTTTATTTGATCCCTACTCACGGATCTAAACTAATCTCTCCACCTGATCCATACTCTCGGACCTAAAACTAACCTCTTGGTCGAATACATACTCCCGGATCTAAACTAATATCTTGGTCTGATCCATACTCCCGGATCTAAAGCTGTGCCCAATCCATACTCTCGGACTAAGGACAGTTAACTATGTCTTAATCCATACTCCCGGATTAATAACAAGTTTACCTATTGGTCTGATCCATACTACCAGATCTAAAACTGTGCCCAAAACATACTCCCGGACTAGGGACAATTTACTATACCAAAATCCTGTTCTTATCCATACTCCCGGATCTAAATTGTGCCCAATCCATACTCCCGGATTAATAACAAGTTTATCACTTTTCCTATTCCATATTATCGGATCTAAATCCAATATCTTGATCTAATCCATACTCACGGATCTGAAACTAACCTCTTGATCTGATCCATACTCACGGATCTCATCTACCCATGTCCTACCCAACATATTCGTAGATACAAAATATATATACAGTTTAACTCATTGAAACCTATATAGTTCATCCATTCCATACTAATCTCAAATAAACAAACAATATATAAGCACATAGCACGTATTTCATAACAAATACTTAATATTTATGTGTTAGAAGAAAGTGACCACACACTCACTTGATTAGAAGATGATCGGACAGCACTACAGCTTATAGAAGTAGATATTCTTCGGTGAAACCGGGATCACTTCACACACCGGGTTTCTCGCAGGCAGAGCTTCGGCTCGAAAACTCTTTTCTTCTCGGGATCTTCAGACTTCGCGACATGCTTCGGGTCTCGGGAATGATACCGGGGCTGTGGGGGTACTTCTTTGCACGTAAATCGAGGTAATATGGGTGAGAGATGAGAGAATGAGCAACCAAACTCGGCTGGCCCTTTAAATCTATTTATAGGGCAAAATCTGCCCTTGCCACGTCGTGGCACCTTTTTCCACGTCGTGAGCTTGGTTGTTACTACATGCGTCAAAGCAAGTTGCATCTGGGGGACTCCCGGAGGTGTCAGAAGACTTGCCATGTCGTGGCACTGCTTGCCACGTCGTGGTATCTGACAGTTTTGGGGTTGCGCGCCCCGAACTTCAGAAATTCATAACTTTCGCATACGAACTCCGTTTTCAACGTTCTTTATATCGACGCGTAGGTGAGATTATGCTCTACAACTCTCATTTAGACTCCATTGGCTAATTTTGACATTATTTTTAATATATTATAAATATATTACTTATATATTATCTTTAGTAGGCCGGGACAGGAAACTCCGTTCGAAATTCATAACTCCTTCATCTGAACTCCATTTTCGTCTGTCTTTTTTCGTTGGACTAATATCGAATACATCTTCGACTATTGTATAGATCTCTAAGGATAGATATCTATCTACCTTAAATTCACTATTTACGTCACGCTGGGTCACGTTGGGTCGTGCTGAATCTGTCGCGAAACTTCGACAGGTCATAATTTCTTCGTTATAACTCGAATTTTGGCGTTCTTTATATGCACGGAAACCTTGTGACATATACTAAAACTTGGTTAATATTAATCCTTCTAAATAATCTTCCATTAAAAAGTCATTTTTGATGCTTATCGTCTCTAAATTGACTAGCCCGGATCTACGAGCGTTACAATTATCTCCCCCTTAGGAGGATTACGTCCCGGAATCATCAACGAAATAGGGCTTGCATAATGATTCCAAACGTTATCTCTTCATCCTAGGTAATAACCGTAACTTCTATGTTTCCTCGAAATTGTATTTAACTCTATGGCTATCTTAACCGCAGACGATGCCCAATCTTGCATCTGCTTATCGTACTATGTTGTACTTTCAATCATAACTTCCGAGTTACAAAATAAATCCTTATTGAGGACTCCTTCTTCTTCTTAGGATAAGTACTTTCATTCATCTATTGCAATAGATCGATGGGTCATGTTCTAATGACCTCTCATCGTATGATGCAACGCTTACACTCGAGTCTCTTAGAGTCATATTCAAGAATGGAATATGCCTTCCTTCATATTCTAATGTGATATAATCACATTTTTAACATGTAGCATGCCTAGCTACAAACTCCTTTTTTTAACGAGCGTGATACTATCAATCGCATTGATTTCAATCTTCTGACTTGAGTCAGATGCTACCTCGAAGTTGGTTCTATGAACCACGTAACAAACTCCTCGTAGTCGGACTCAATTTGATATGACCACTAGGGTCGGAATAACAACCATCTTACTAGTCACTACCGAAACAAGGGTAATGACACACTTGAACAAAACGGAATCAATTACTAGCTTCTTGGTAACCTTGTGACTTTCCCTAATCCAAGTGTGAGTCCTATGCTTCCGGTAGTATATACATCTACTACCTTTCACACCTACTCATACTCGTCCCAAGTATTGTCCCGCAGTCGACCAAGTCACCATACAAGAAAATCACAAAACAATTTAACACATACGAATGTGTCCAAATAATCATAAACAATATCCCTAGACTCTACTAGGACTTCTTCATTGCTCAATCTTCAATCATCAACTCTACTTCAACTCGATTGGTGATGGAAATACCAGACGATAAGACAACTTCAAGAATTTCATCAATCATTCCATCATCCTGCCAATCGAAAGTATACTTTAGACGTACCGTACTCCTCTAAACGTACTGTTATTTCATAAGACATATTGTAAAGGCAAGATACCACTCTTACAATATCTTCTGATAGGTGTCATCCACTATCATAAGCCTTCTTCATTTCCTCCATTTACTCAATTTATCTACGAGTCTTCACCATGACCTCTTGTACATCCAAGCAGACATTTGGTGTACCAAGCGAGAATTTTTAAGATAAGAAAGTTTTTAATTACGATAAACATATAAATCTCCTTATCACCCCAAAACGTTTACATGCTAGTTCTAATTTTGTAGTCTTACGCTTAGAATCCTAAACACATAAGATTTCCAGATCCGGTCGGCAAGAGAACATAGATCCGAACAAATAATAGCATCAATTTAGCTATCACACAAAATAATTAGCACATAAAAGCATTTTAGGCATCATTCCTAAAATAAACTAGTGCTTGTGTCAATTTAGCTGTACTACCTAACATATTTTAGACACACTCGTCACAATCATTACTTAGCATTTTAAGTTTATGTCTAGAAATTTCCTACAAATTCCTAGTTCGCTTAAACTAATGCCCTGATACCAACTGTGACATCCCTAATTTCACGGCCAGAAAAGACCGATTTGTTTATGCTTGTTTTTAAAATCGTATAATCTTTTAAAGAAAACAGTTGCGGAATTTGTTCCCAAAATATGATAAAGATTTATCAAAGCATTCCTTTAAAGAAATGTATTTTCATTATATAACAAAATCTCGGAATGTCATGTTCCGATACAGACACATAAGCATAAACAGAACTTACATTATTAACACTAAAGATTTTACATCACCTTTAATCTCTCCGTGAAATATATCTTCGTATCGATACCTGTGATACAAAGGAAACTGAGTGGGTCACGCTTGGGAGCCTGGTAAGCATATAGGGTTTTCATCCCACAATTTTATATCATATAAATATATATAGAACATCCAAAATTATATAATTTCACCATATAAAAGCAACTCTTATCCCACCCCATCGATCCTCACAACGCCACGATCTAAACTCTCGTATCTAAACTTTTCCTCTTTATCTGATCCCTACTCACGGATCTAAACTAATCTCTCCACCTGATCCATCCTCTCGGACCTAAAACTAACCTTTTGGTCTAATACATACTCCCGGATCTAAACTAATATCTTGGTCTGATCCATACTCCCGGATCTAAAATTGTGCCCAATCCATACTCCCGGACTAGGGACAGTTAACTATGTCTTAATCCATACTCCCGGATTAATAACAAGTTTAACTATTGGTATGATCCGTATTCCTGGATCTAAAACTGTGCCCAATCCATACTCCCGGACTAGGGACAATTTACTATACCGAAATCTTGTTCTTATCCATACTCCCGGATCTAAATTGTGCCCAATCCATACTCCCGGATTAATAACAAGTTTATCTCTTTTCCTATTCCATATTCTCGGATCTAAATCCAATCTCTTGATCTAATCCATACTCACGGATCTAAAACTAACCTCTTGATCTGATCCATACTCACGGATCTCATCTACCCATGTCCTACCCAACATATTCGTAGATACAAAATATATATACAGTTTAACTCATTAAAACCTATATAGTTCATCCATTCCATACTCATCTCAAATAAACAAACAATATATAAACACATAGCAAGTATTTCATAAAAAATACTTAATATTTATGTGTTAGAAGAAAGTGACCACACACTCACTTGATTAGAAGATGATTGGACAGCACTACGGCTTATAGAAGTAGATATTCTTCGGTGAAACCGGGATCACTTCACACACCAGGTTTCTCGCGGGCAGAGCTTCGGCTCGGAAACTCTTTTCTTCTCGGGATCTTCAGACTTCGGGACTTGCTTCGGGTTTAGGGAATGATACCGGAGCTTTGGGGGTACTTATTTGCACGTAAATCGAGGTAATATGGGTGAGAGATGAGAGAATGAGTAACCAAGCTCGGTTGGCCCTTCAAATCTATTTATAGGGCAAAATCTGCCCTTGCCACGTCGTGGCACCTTTTTCCACGTCGTGGGCTTGGTTGTCACTGCATGCGTCATCGCAAGTTGCATCTGGGGGACTCCCGGAGGTGTCAGTAGACTTGCCACATCATGGCACTGCTTGCCACATCGTGGTATCTGACAGTTTTGTGGTTGCGTGCCCAAAAATTCAGAAATTCATAACTTTCGCATACAAACTCCATTTTCAACGTTCTTTATATCGACGTGTAGGTAAGATTATGCTCTACAACTCTCATTTAGACTCCATTGGCTAATTTTGACTTTATTTTTAATATATTATAAATATATTACTTATATATTATCTTTAGTAGGCCGGGACAGGAAACTCCGTTCGAAATTCATAACTCCTTCATCTGAACTCCGTTTTCGTCTGTCTTTTTCTCGTTCGACTACTATCAAAGACATCTTCGACTCTCGTTTAGATCACTAAGGATAGATATCTATCTACCTTAAATTGACTATTTATGTCGCGCTGGGTCGTGTCGGTTCTGTCGCGAGACTTCGACAGGTTATAACTCTTTCGTTATAACTCGGAGTTTGGCTTTCTTTATATGCACGGAAACCTTGTGACATATACTAAAACTTGGTTAAGATTAAACCTTCTAAATAATCTTCCATTAAAAAGTCATTTTTGATGCTTATCGTCTCTAAATTGACTAGCCCGGATCTACGGCCATTACATCTCCTCATTAAAAGTATAATGAAAAATAAAGTAGCTAAAGGTTTTACAAGATTCCCAATCTTAGTTACTTTAGGAAAAAGTGAATTGATGCAATTCCATGAAATTACACTTTGTATCCTTGCTAAGATGTTAGTGGAGCGTGTGTGGTTAACCGGCACACTAATTGGGCTCTAAGCAAAGGTGGCAAAGGGTGACTCAATGTTTGTCATAGTCTGATGGAGCGTGTGTGGTTAACTAGCATACCGAATAGGTGACTGTAACATTGGGGGCACCATGTATATTTGAATGGTTATTCACACCCTGTTTTGTGATCCTCGGCATCCCAGTCACAAATCGAGGGGCATATCGAGATTTAAACATGCTATTGAAAAGTTCAATGAGTCTCAAAAGATCTAGGAGTTTTCAATACATTTAAACTTAAATTCTTTTTTTCGTTTTTCATGATGGAAAATTAGTGAATCGTCATTCACTTACCTTCAAACGTTCTGCAAGTTGGATTACAGCATCCCTCTTCGACTTTGTAGGATGTTGTGTTGGATCCTGGCCTTAATATCTCATTTGGGTGTTTTATTAAGAACTCAACCAACTAAACTTGAATTTTCTCCCGTTTCATAGATGTCAAAGTTTAACAACTATGGTCTTCCTAAATCCGTTGGAAAAGGTTTTCCACATGAAGATGATGTTCCACGATTGGATTGTGGAAATGGAAATCAACCTTCATTTCTCCACCTCCTCCAATAACTCTCCATGGCCCACATGTTTAAAAACTTTAAAAGTTCAAGGTCATTGAAGCCCTATTGTGTGACAACCCAAGTTTATTCCGTTACATTACCCCGTTACCGTTAACGGAATATTCCACTTTATAAAAGTTCCATTAATTAGAGGTCGCCAAATAAATAAATGTTTTATTTATTTATATTTTATGTCGTTATAGTCGTAATAAAGTAAATAAAAACACTTAAATTACATTTCCATAGTAATTTGGAAAAAATTAAATTTTATTACGACCACTAAATCGGGTGCGACCAAAAGCCCCGTTTAACGGCAGTATCGAGCAGAATTCCCGCTGAGCTTCAACTCCAACCCCTATATAAAGGAGAGTAAACTCCATTTCAACCTTTTTACTCTCTCTCTAAACTCTCTCTCTACAACTTTTTCCCGAGCCAAAAATCGTCCGTTTCGAGCCCCAAACAAGTAGGTAAACTTTCCTAACTTGTTATATAGATTATCTAGCCAGCAAATTCGAGTTTAAAACATAAATTAGGGACAAAATGATGTGTTTACGGCCCAAGAACACTCTTGGACCGTAAACACCATTTAATGGGGTTTTTAAGCCCCAAAACCCCTCCAAATTGCCCCTAAGGCTTAGATATGACTTTTAGGCTTACATATTCGGACTTAGAACACCTTGGAACAAGTTTTTGGAGAGTAAACTTGAGTTTACTGCCCAAGAACTTGCTTGGGCCGTAAACTCCCCTTCATGGGGAGTAAACTCAATTCCATGTGTTAGAAATACCCTAAACACCCCTATGGCCTTGGAAAAATAGCTTGATTGCAATACCATTGTTGTAATGGCCTTAAACTTCAATAAAACCAAAAGGATAGGAGTTCACGGCCGTGAACTCCCATAGAGGTGGTTCATGGGCCGTAAACTCCCATTAAGTGCCCAAATGCTGCCCAAACTCCTTCATTCGACTTGGAAAAATACATAGGATTTGTTCTCTATCACTTAAGCCCTTAAATCACCCAAGAAAGATGTCCTTGGGAGCTTACGGACATAAACTCCCATGGTTGGGGCCGTAAACTCCCATTTGGTCCTTTTAAAAGCCTTAAATCCATTCAGACCTTTTAGATTTAGACATAGCAAAATTCCACAAACAATGCAAGGCCTTTAAACATCCTAGAACCCCTCACCATGATTTTACGACCGTAAACTCATGGGGAGTTGTCCCAGGGCCATAAACACTATATGGAGAGTTTACTCTTGGAGAGTAAGCTCCATTCCTAAGCCATTCACACCCTTAAATGTTACCCGGGACACCCCTAACACTTAACCAAAGTGTTTTTCGCTCTTTAGGGTGCGTATACTTGTTTAATTAGTATGATATATACTAATTGTATGTGAACATATGTTATCATATGTTAAATAGGTCACTAAGTGTGTCCAAGACTTTACTTGACACCGAGCACCCAACCGGCACCTTCGTCAGATCCACTTACATCAGGTGAGTTCATACCCCTGAATGAACCTTTTAAATGTTTTTACATGTTTTACAGGGGGGAATACAAGTTGAACATGCCAGTTATCATATCAATCACATGTGATTGATAATCCGCATGCACAAGGATTTACCACAATGTAAACTGTTTTACCGAGTAGGATACTATAAATGTTTTCTAAAATGTTTTCACTTGTTCAAAAGTCTTACTTATACTGTTTTATCAAAGTTCATTTTAAACTGGTTTATGAAAGGTTTCCAAAGAATTTCTGAAGGTTTTCAAACTTGTTTTACCAAAGAACACCAAGTTGTGATTTTCTTAAGTATATAGGTTTTTCCAAGGTTTTCATCAAAGCTCTCGTTCATGTCGTATACTGTTACTTGTTAGATACCATTGCTTCACTTTTACTTAGTTTAAACTCCTACTTGATAACGTTTCCACTTCGTGATACACTTATACCTGTTAACGCTTATATTTCACGATCCGGTTATTCCACACTGTTCATTTATACATCACAATCCGGTTATTCCAAACTGTTCGTTTATACATCACGATCCGGTTATTCCACACTGTTCGTTTATACATCACGATTCGGTTATTCCACACTGTACGCTTATACATCACAATTCGGTTATACTTCACGATACGTTTCCACTTGTTACAGACTCAGACATAGTTAGATGTATGCCTGTGCTTGTATAGATGCATATAAATAATGATTGAAGGACTTAGGAAGGCTTGTCCGCCCTATTTCCTTTTCTTCGTTGAGATGTGGTCTGGTGGGATCGGATGGCCGTCCGAAGGTCGTTGATTCATTAGTTATATATTATGTATGCAAGCATAGACATATAGTTTTACATTAGTCAGTTCAGTTATGAGTCTCTACCTCTAGTTCAACACTTATATTGGAAACCCACTACCCACTATTTGGGATGCATCTTCGGGACACGACTTTCTCCGTCGTCTAGTTGGTAACCAGAGTCTCTTGTAGGGAGAGCGGACATTGTCTGTATAGATCTATACGGGATTGACACCCCCGCACCCTGACTGCTAGCTACAGTCCACGACCTACCAAGCCAAGGGGTGACAAATGTCACATTTTATAGACGCTTGCAGGGCGTCAGGTACTCTAGTGTCGGTTAGTATGGTTACGAGTATCCCAGGTTACCTTATAATTCATGGCCTTAAGGTAACGGTATTTTACACTGTATTTTACACTGTCTGCTGGAAACCCACTATCTGAGTCACACTGTTTTTAGACCTTGCTAGCCGTATCTTTCATTTGATACCGTCTGGGGTCTGTATCCTCTGTTTTTAGACCTTGCTAGCTGTATCTTTCATTTGATACCGTTTGGAGTCTGTATCCTCTGTTTTTAGACCTTGCTAGCCGTATCTTTCATTTGATACCGTCTGGGGTCTGTATCCTCTGTTTTAGACCTTACTAGCCGTATCTTTCAATTGATATTGTCTGGGGTCTGTATTCTTGTTTTAGACCTTACTAGCTGTATCTTTCATTTGATACAGTCTGGGGTCTGTATCCTCTGTTTTAGACCTTACTAGCTGTATCTTTCATTTGATACTATCTGGGGTCTGTATTCTTGTTTTAGACCTTACTAGCTGTATCTTTCATTTGATATTGTCTGTGGTCTGTTTAGCATTACTGTCAAACCTGGCCAGTTATGTAATCGTAAGCTGGAATAAATGTAACCTGATCAACTACATTTATTCGAGATGCGATGAACATGTGCTTGGGAGTGATAGTGGTGTTGCAACAAGTCTGAAACTTACCAACTAGGAATGCTAGAGCCAAACATAAAGTCAAAATACTATAGGAGTATTTTGGAACACTAAAAGATTCACACAAATCCCAGAATCACATTCAAAAGATAAGAAAACCAACAAGAAATTAAAATACCATAGGGGTATATTAGAATCCATAACCAACCTTGTGTGAAGAACTAAAAAGATCCTTATGGATATACCTACAACTATAGAGGGTATACTCCCAAGGTTATATATAATAAGGATCCCATAGGCTAAGAATGTGTGGTTTCGCTCTACTTCCTTTTCCTTGTTTGGATGTCGATACCGAGTAGTATCACATATTTGAAGGCCTATCGGATCTAAGTTACATATTTGAAGGCCTATCGGATCTAAGTTACACATGATATAGATCATCCAATGAAATGTTAATAATCTCTTAGGATTCTTTAGACATTTCCATTCTCGCACGAACCCTGTAGAAAACCCTATCCACTTCAGTGCTTGACAGAAGAGTTGATGCAGACCCAGAAGAGGTTCATTGAGAAGATTTCCTATTCGGAAATAAATGAACTGGGTTGAGACTATTGAATTCACCAAGTGCCTATATCTTTTTAGGGACATCGATGAGAAATTCCCCTAAACTTCCGAAATTTCCAGTCATCCATCATGAAGTGATGACACCCGGAGTCGGATTCGGGAGTAAGGTGGAGTAGAAATACAATGTGTCTTCATGAGAAAAGAACCCTAGGTAACTACCCGAAGGAAACCAACGCCGATTCCAATCCAGATACGAGGCAGACAGAGGGAGCCAGTACATGGAACCCAAGAAGTGTCTTACCCTCGTGTTCGTCACGCTAATGCACCCTTAAAATAATACAATTTAGTGAGTTAGTGGTTACACTACTCACGCTATGTGTTAGGTAAATCGTCGTTTCTCGTTGCCAGTCACACGATTAGAGCAGATCCCCGCACCTCTATTGAGAGTATGTAGCCATAAGCCTTCATGAGCCTCTCTTTCCGTTGTGTTCGTTCCGAACTGTTCTCAACTCTTTCCAGGCCGGAGAGTGAAACCTTCCCAGTATAAAGGTAACGTAGTAGGAATGACTCGCATCTTATGGCCTTTTCCGATACTCATACTCCTACCTTGATTACAGGGACTACATCATAGGGATGTAGGTCGACACTCAGACAACCAGTACCGGAGGCACGGGAAAAATTTATGCCTAATACAGTCGGGACAGATATGTCCAGGGTTAGCCATCGTCTCTCATTATCTTGTATTCCTTTCCGTGTAGGAAAAACCATGCCTCCGAAAAAGCGTAACCAGTCCACAAGCAAGAAACCTACTCTCTTATTCGATGAAGTTACATTCCAAGCTGCGGTCTCGGCAGCCGTAGCAGCTGTCATGGCTCCCCTGAATGCTAACAACGCCAATGTTAGCAAGGGCCCTATTGGGAATTCCGATCCTAGCAATGGACAGCAGCAACCAACACCTGTATACCCAGCCACCCAAGAACCTCAACCGAATCCACTAAAGATAAAACTCAAGATCGAGGAGGGAGGTACCTCGGCTCAAGGACTTTCCGAAGGGCAACGAGCTGAGGCAGTCAATACCCCTGTCAATCCTTCCCTCCTGACTTCAAGAAGACCATACCTAGGAAACCTTCCCCACTGCGGCAAGTGTAGCTACCATCATCATGGTATATGCCGGGAACTCTTATGTGCTAGGTGCAACATGAAGGGGCACACTGCTCACGTATGCAGAACTCCGGTGGAGCGTATTGCATCATTCACCAATGTGACGACCAATCCAGTTTGCCGACTATGTGTTGAGATTGGACACTTCAAAAGAGATTGCCCAACTGAAAGAAAAATAAGGACACAGGAGGAGCCTAACTCTACTACTTAGGGAGAAGCATCAAGGAACCCGGAAGATTTTGGTACGTCTCTCGATCTCAGATAACTAAACTGAAAACATTAAAAGGCTAATTCAAATGTAAATGCTTCCCCAATAAGGCGAAAGTCACAGCACTGATATAAGGTTTAAAATTTATTAGGTATAACTATAATGGCTAAATATATATGTTACGACCATGTATAATTGAGATGGACAGACCTAGAGTGAGTGAATGCCGCCTCATTTCCTGTTCCTTGTTTGGTTGTGGATTTAGGGCGGAGTCGCTCAGTCAACAGTCCTCCCCACCTTAATTATACATGACTAGTATATGTTAGGCGATTATAGAAATGCCTCATGAGAATCCATTCATGAAAAGATACTCTACTCAGAAACACTTAGAACACTTTATAGATCCGCGTCGACTCTATCGGTCCAAGTATCCGCGACAATGATACACAGGACGAAACCCTAGACGCCTAGAACTTGTGTGCCTGTTCGGTGCATGACTCTATCGACCCTCACTTTATGTCATGTCGAAGTATGCCAATTTCGACGACTCTATCGATCATGGTTTGACGTAGTGCAACCATGTGTACATCCCTAGTGCTGTGTAAAAAGAACTTTCTCCGTAGCCATGTCGGCAAATAAAGGTTCTTCCGAACCTAAAACATAACACAAATGATTAAACCTAATGCGATCCGCCAGTCGTCCCTCTTATCTCAAACCTTCCGAAGTACCCAGGAGAAGGGTACCGCGCGCTGTTGACCGACCCCTCTTAGTCATATGGAAACCGAAGCGAAGGACACTGCAAGATACTCCAGAAGATGATAACCATCCGAAGCATACTCCGTAGATTCCTCAGAAAGACCCTTCGCACCTCGCACATCAGGTTCGTGAATCCAGAGGATAGAACTCATGGGATTAACCACTATAACTGAGTATATGCGTAAAAGTGGTATATAATTGAGATTAAAAAGATTTCAGATGTGTGCTTCCTCCCTACTCCCTGTTCCTCGTTGGGTTGTGGGTCTGGGGTGGAGTCGCACAACTGAACATCCTGCCGACCTCAATTATATACGGTTTGCATACACTAAGTATTAGTGGTTAAGCCAAGTATGAGCTCTACCACGAACCTCATAGTAAGACCCTCATCCTATTCCATAAAATAGGAGCTGGAGTCAAGAGAACCACTGCCGGTTAAGCCCACATAGTAACTAACAGCCACAGTCAGTAAAGAGATTAAAGTTCCGAGTGATGGGAACCTATACTCACTAGATTTGACCTAGACTGAGAAAACTCAGAACCTTCTGAAGAGTAGTTGCAGTAGATGCTCGCACTACTCAGGCACTTCGTCCAACCTGTTACAGACTAGTAGTGCCTAAGATCCTCCGCCCTCCCGCATGGAGGAAGTCACTGTCGCCTGGTAGACGATAGACTACATTCTCCGAAGTGAACACTAGGATACCGAGAACCACAGGATAACCCCCGCAGCCAAGAATACTTGATCAAAGTGCGATGTAGTTGCATTAAGCCTCATGACCCAGGTCCCGAAGAGATTATAGACTTAACACCAGCCTTGGTGTTAGTCTAGGGGTTATGTAAGAGCATGTGCTTTCCGCACTAGAATACACCAAAGTCTTAGATATTCATTGGACTATTAGGTGTTCCACGAATACTATCTCACGCAGAAATAGTAGAACCACCTCCCGAGATAGTCCAACACTCATCTAGTGAAACCCTATCTCCCTAACCCTGAGGGTTTCTGTTGGGAATATCTCAAGATTCATTATGCAGGTTCATTTTTCACGAGCTTGAGATAGACACTCTACAGCAAACAGATACCATAGACACGCAACCCATTCGATGACCTAGAAAGCCTCTAAAAGCCAATTGACAGAAACGCGAAACCAAAGATAACCCGAGCTTCCTGAGAACCAACCTGAAGGACTACACTACCACTATGGGAGAGAACGTTAGGAACTTCGGAATGGTGATCACACCAGTGGTGATCTTGCCATAGAAGTACACTATGTTCTAAGTACTGAAAAGCTCTACCCTTCTGAGAGCTTAGGACAATCTGAGAATCCTCGCGGAGATTTGGTCCAACCTTCGTCAGACCACTACTACTTTCGGATATTCCACAAGTTCCACACCAGATGGATCCACTTCTTAGACTGATATGCGTTTACCCGACGTCACTCTTCGTATCCCACTCATCTTGATAGAGACCATTGAGAACCCTAACCTCGTAGATACACCAGTCGGAACGCGCTAACTACACGAGACGGAATACGCATCCCGTAGGTGAAGGTATGTTGGAATGACAAACACAGACCATAGCTCACTTGGGAATGCGAGGACAAACAGAATAGGAAGTACCCTCCTGCCTCTACTCGGTCATTCATACCTACTACCTTTCCTAGACCTGAATTTCGGGACGAAATTCCCTCTAACGGGGGGATGATGTGACAACCCAAGTTTATTCCGTTACATTACCCAGTTACCGTTAACGGAATATTCCACTTTATAAAAGTTTCATTAATTAGAGGTCGCCAAATAAATAAATGTTTTATTTGTTTACATTTTATGTCGTTATAGTCGTAATAGAGTAAATAAAAACACTTAAATTACATTTCCATAGTAATTTGGAAAAAGTTATATTTTATTACGACCACTAAATCGGGTGCGACCAAAAGCCCCGTTTAACGGTAGTATCAGGTAGAATTCCCGCTGACCTTCAACTCCAACCCCTATATAAGGGAGAGTAAACTCCATTTCAACCTTTTTACTCTCTCTCTACAACTTTTTCCCGAGCCAAAAATCGTCCGTTTCGAGCCCCAAACAAGTAGGTAAACTATCCTAACTTGTTATATAGCTTATCTAGCCTGCAAATTCGAGTTTAAAACATAAATTAGGGACAAAATGATGTGTTTACGGCCCAAGAACACTCTTGGACCGTAAACACCATTTAATGGGGTTTTTAAGCCCCAAAACCCCACCAAATTGCCCCTAAGGCTTATATATGACTTTTAGGCTTACATATTCGGACTTAGAACACCTTGGAACAAGTTTTTGGAGAGTAAAATTGAGTTTACTGCCCAAGAACTTGCTTGGTCCGTAAACTCCCCTTCATGGGGAGTAAACTCAATTCCATGTGTTAGAAATACCCTAAACACCCCCTATGGCCTTGGAAAAATAGCTTGAATGCAATACCATTGTTGTAAGGGCCTTAAACTTCAATAAAACCAAAGGGATAGGAGTTCACGGCCGTGAACTCCCATAGAGGTGGTTCATGGGACGTAAACTCCCATTAAGTGCCCAAATGGTGCCCAAACTCCTTCATTCGACTTGGAAAAATACATAGGATTTATTCTCTATCACTTAAGCCCTTAAAACACCCAAGAAAGATGTCCTTGGGGGCTTACGGTCGTAAACTCCCATGGTTGGGGCCGTAAACTCCCATTTGGTCCTTTTAAAAGCCTTAAATACATTCATACCTTTTAGATTTAGACATAGCAAAATTCCACAAACAATGCAAGGCCTTTAAACATCCTAGAACCCCTCCCCATGAGTTTACAGCCGTAAACTCATGGGGACTTGTCCCAGGTCCGTAAACACTATATGGAGAGTTTACTCTTGGAGAGTAAACTCCATTCCTAAGCCATTCACACCCTTAGATGTTACCCGGGACACCCCAAACACTTAACCAAAGTGTTTTCCGCTCTTTAGGGTGCGTATACTTGTTTAATTAGTATTATATATACTAATTGTATGTGAACATATGTTATCATATGTTAAATAGGTCACTAAGTGTGTCCTAGCCTTTACTTGGCACCGAGCACCCAACCGGCACCTTCGTCGGATCCACTTACATCAGGTGAGTTCATACCCCTGAATGATCCTTTTAAATGTTTTTACATGTTTTATAGGGTGGAATACAAGTTAAACATGTCAGTTATCATATCAATCACACGTGATTGATAACCCGCATGCACAAGGATTTACCACACTGTAAACTGTTTTACCGAGTAGGATACTATAAATGTTTTGTGAAATGTTTTCACTTGTTCAAAACTCTTACTTATACTGTTTTATCAAAGTTCATTTTAAACTGGTTTATGAAAGGTTTCCAAAGAATTTCAAAAGTTTTTCAAACTTATTTTACCAAAGAACACCAAGTTGTGATTTTCTTAAGTATAAAGGTTTTTCCAAGGTTTTCATCAAAGCTCTCTTTCATGTTGTATACTCTTACTTGTTAGATACCATTGCTTCGCTTTTACTTAGTTTAAACTCCTACTTGATAACGTTTCCACTTCGTGATACACATATACATGTTAACGCTTATACTTCACGATCCGGTTATTCCACACTGTTCGTTTATACATCACGATCCGGTTATTCCACACTGTTCGTTTATACATCACGATTTGGTTATTCCACACTGTACGCTTATACATCACGATTCGGTTATACTTCACGATACGTTTCCACTTGTTACACAGTCAGACGTAGTTAGATGTATGTATGTGCTTGTATAGATGCATATAAATAATGATTGAAGGACTTAGGAAGGCTTGTCCGCCCTATTTCCTTTTCTTCATTGAGATGTGGTCTGGTGGGATCGGATGGCCGTCCGAAGGTCGTTGATTCATTAGTTATATATTATGTATGCAAGCATAGACATATAGGTTTACATTAGTCAGTTCAGTTATGAGTCTCTACCTCTAGTTCAACACTTATATTGGAAACCCACTACCTACTATTTGGGATGCATCTTCGAGACACGGCTTTCTCCATCTTCTATTTGGTAAACAGAGTCTCTTGTAGGGAGAGCGGACATTATGTGTATAGATCTATATGGGATTGACACCCCCGCACCCTAACTGCTAGCTACAGTCCACGACCTACCAAGCCAAGGGGTGACAAATGTCACATTTTATAGATGCTTACAGGGCGTCAGGTACTCTAGTGTCGGTTAGTATGGTTACGAGTATCTCAAGTTACTTTATAATTCAAGGCCTTAAGGTAACGATATTTTACACTCTATTTCACACTGTATTTTACACTGTATGCTGGAAACCCACTATCAAAGTCACACTGATTTTAGACCTTGCTAGCCGTATCTTTCATTTGATACCGTCTGGGGTCTGTATCCTCTGTTTTTAGACCTTGCTAGCCGTATCTTTCATTTGATACCGTCTGGGGTCTGTATCCTCTGTTTTTAGACCTTGCTAGCCGTATCTTTCATTTGATACCGTCTGGGGTATGTATCCTCTGTTTTAGACCTTACTAGCTGTATCTTTCATTTGATACTGTATGGGGTCTGTATTCTTGTTTTAGACCTTACTAGCTGTATCTTTCATTTGATACAGTCTGGGGTCAGTATCCTCTGCTTTAGACCTTACTAGCTGTATCTTTCATTTGATACTGTCTGGGGTTTGTATTCTTGTTTTAGACCTTACTAGTTGTATCTTTCATTTGATACAGTCTGGGGTATGTATTCTTGTTTTATACCTTACTAGCTGTATCTTTCATTTAATACTGTCTGGGGTATGTATCCTTTTTTTAGACCTTGCTAGTCGTACCTTTCATTTGGTACCGTCTGGGGTCTGTGTCTCTTTTGTTAGACTGAGCCAGGCGTGTCGTTCGTTCGATACTCTCCTGGAGTCTATGATTCCTCTTGCCTTAGTCAGCAGTCTTAACTGCTGTGGCATATGTTATTTTCCCTGATTTCTCCTGCTTTCTTTAATAATCAAATTCTGTATTTTGATAGTGATAGCGATTAAGGGAAAACTACTTTTTACCACATAACTCCGTCCAGTCTTGGTAGAAGACTGCTTTTATTAAAGAAAATATCGGATTTTCTGGAAAAGACACTAATGTAATGGACACTCTAAAACTACCACTTTTATTAAAGTTATTTGGAAAAAATGACACTAAATGCTTATGAACTCACCGGCATTTGTAAAAATGTTGATACTCGCTTTTCAAATAACTTGTATTCTCAGGTCAGCATTAGACAGGTACATTCCCGGAGCTGTTGATGAAGATAGCTTAGTACCAAACTACACTTATATTATTACTTGTATTACTTTGATGTATTGTATGTAAACCATGTAGAACTATTACTATTAATGCAATGTTTTGTTTTACTTTGATTACTATAATGCATGTGTTGTGATACTTGATATGACGTCATCCGCCCCAGAACGTTTCCGCCGTTCCGGTTTTAGGGTGTGACATATTGGCAATAAGACACAAAGATGGAAAGTCTGTGTGTACATACGTCTTAAAGATGAAGTCACACATTGACAAGATTGTTAGGTGTTGATGTTTGAAGGTTTCTATTATTAGCAATAATGGATTTCATTCTTAATTATGTTATTTGTGGAGATGTCAAGAATTTACCAAATAGGGAGAGTTTCTCATCGCCCAAGTTTCAATTGGACAGAAACTTGGAATCATACAACTTGGTTGCGTGATGAATGAAAACTTTCATATTTGGAAATTAGACTAATTCTTTGATAAAGTGTCAAGTGAAGGACTAGGAAATCAAGTACACTAGGTTGTGTGTTGAGCAAATTCACCACAAAGAGAGATAAGATATTCATCATGATTTACTAAAAGGTTAGTAAATATGATTATACTTATAAGATTAAGTGTAATTCTGAGTTGATTGAAAGAGTTTCAATGAATAGCAGTACGAATAAAGAAGAATCAAGTAGGCAAAAATATAAAAGTTTCTCTATTCTAAGAAGAAGGGAGAGTACCTTTTATGATAATTCTTAATGATTAAGAATCATATCTCAATTGATCCTCTAAGTGAGTCTTAGTGCATTTGTATGTCTAAGAAGAGGAATCGAGAATTTTGGAAATGGTTAAATCAAGAAGTCAATCATACTTCATTCCAAAATCAAGTCTTAGAGTCATACTCCAAGATTGTGACTTGAGTGACATAATCATAAGTAGGAATGTTCTTATACTTGCACATATTGTTAAGTTGTGATGTCTTGAATAAGACAAAGACCAAGTAGTACCAAATTGCATGTAGGTTTTGTCTTGATATAGACACACTAACTCACGGATATTTGCTTTGTCAACAAATGTTTCTTGATAAGGGAATCTAATATGTCAATAGGTCAGTGGGAGTCTAAAGATCTTGAAAAAGTTCAAGAAGAAATCAAGAATTAAACCGATTAAACACTAGCACACAACTTGAGGAATGTAACCTATCGTGTTGACAAAATTTTATTTCCATGCCAATCCAGTTGAGTGATTATGCATATGAGTTCCGTCACAATCAGGAATATTTGTGCCTTGTAACTACAATACTTAAGTCAAATTATGAATCCAAAAACATAAGAGCATGAATGATGCTTATTCTATGACAACAAAAATTGCAATCAAATACACCATACAAACATTACAAATCGTCAACAAGCAATTGGAAACCCTAGAAGTTCTTGTTTAGGTCCATTTTGGACTAGGACTTCCTTATTGGTCCCATTGGACCAATATGCTTCCAATTTGACCATCTTGGGCTTAGAACTCATAAATGGGCTCTAATTGGACCCACTTCCATTTATTTCAACATTTTGGGCCATATTGGGCCTAGAATGAAATGAATCAATTATATGAACAATTTTGGGCCATATTTAACCTAATGTAGCCCTAATAGGTCATAAGAATCACATTTATGGTTATTTGGACCAAGCACCACTTAACATAAACATGAAAAAGGCTTAAGCATGCAAGGCCCAAATTCTTTTCTCTCCCTCTCTAATTCTCGGCCCAAGCCCATGTAAAAAGGGAGAGTTGACTTTCATGGCCATCTCATTTTTACATATTGGGTTTCCATGCATCTTATCTCATATTTCCATGCACATATCACTTCAAGATCTATCTCTTTCTCTCTCTCTTGCTCTCGGCCGATTTCAAGCACACACACACACACACATTTCACTCATCTTTTTCTCTCAAGAAACTCTCTCATTTCTCCTCCAAAATTTCGAGATCTAAGGAGCTTTCAAGCAGATATCTCCACAAATTCTTCACCTAAGGTAAGATCAAGTTAGGATCTATGATTTTGGTACTTTGTTTTATCAAAATCTTCTTCTAATCCATGTAAAAACCTTGATCACTCTCCTGGAAACTCTCTAAGTTCGAGATCTTCCAAGGAGAGGTACAAAGGCCAAACTTTCTTCTCACTTCTTCTAAAGGCCGAAACCACACCCAAAGGTGAGCTTCATACCCCCTATTTTGCGGTTTTTATAAGTTTTGTGGGGGGGGGGGGGGGGAATACAAGCAAATGTGTAGATCTATGAGTATATGTATGCTTTGTGTGATTTCTATGCTTGTATGTATGTTCTTATGTGATTGTGGTGTTGGATCTAGTCAAAAAGACCTTAAAACCGAGATCTACATTAAGTTGTATGAAATAAGTATAAATTATATTATTTCACACAAATCATTTCTAGAAAAATAGCCAAGTTGGTTAATATGAACATCTTTGGGCTTAAAACCCATTTTTGGACTCAAAATGCTAAAAATATGAAACTAAAGGGCCCAAAATGTCAAAATACAAATTCTGAGGGATGAGATGAGTCAAAAAAGTTTCAAAAATGTATTTCCTGGAAATTTACCCTTTGAAAGGATTAAAATGTGAATTTTTAAACATAATGCGCCAAAAATGAACTTTTCGGCCCAATAAAGCCCAAATTGCGAGATTTTCAAATTAGAGGGGCTGAAACTGCATTTTTCTGTAAATCAGGGGACTACTAGTGTACCGAGTCCATTTCAAGGGTTAAAAATGCTTTTCAAATTTGGAAGGGACCAAAGATGTAAAAATTTTCCATTTTGGGTCAAAATTGTAAAAATTGCGAGAATAGAGGTTTCAACCGAGAAAAACTCCATTTTGAGGGACTAAAACTATTTTTCAAGTAAATTGGGGCTGAAAAATACCTTTTCAACAAGTTTTGATACTAAAGTGTCAAGAAAAATGGTTTAAGGACTAAAATGGAAATTTTTTTATTGAAGGGGTTAAAAGTGTAAATTTATACAAGAAAAGGGCTTCAAAAAGAAAATTCTAAGGTTTTATACAATAGATACTTTACGATAAGATACTAGTACCATGATTACCGACAAAATATAATACACCTTCAACACCAAAATCGTTACCAAACGAATTGATTCGGTCTCGAATCAATAACGAATCAAAAATCTAAACACGACGATACTCCAATACACACGCAGAAATTACGGGAAGTCAATACACACGTGGGACCTCACCAGACGTCGATACACCATCTTTGGGCCCGAAAGTTTCAAATCGTGCTTGTTGGGCCTAGCTAGCCCAATAACATGATCTTTAGGCCCGAAGGAAACGCGCTTGCATGATATTGGATCTTATACGACCTAATACCGTGTAAAAGGAGTTTCAATAGCTCATGTGCTGTTGGGCCCCAAGGGTCCTTTGGCACTGCTAGTAAAGTCGAGAATTCACAACTGCGAGTCGGGCCAAGGGCCTTTCGCATTCACGATAGCCTTTAACGACCCATGGAATTAACGAGGGCTTCGCACCCTCTTTTCTTCTTAGGTTGTGGGGCTATGGGAAGTTAGGGTGGTTGGATTAGGTGAGTAGTACAGACGACGCCTAAGGGTTCGTTTGTATAGTCGTAAACTAGCCATTTTCATTAATGCGTGATTACAACAACTCACCGCCCTTAATTAATCCAATGTCACCTGGAATTATCAAATACACACGTCACAACGGTTTAACCAAATATAAAACGCGTATTTTAAAGTATTAGGAAAACATCGGGTTTTCCTTGGGAATTCAACTCTTACACCTACGTGATGCATACCAACTATAACAATTTTTCACAGTTATAGAAATAAACAAGCATACTTACGGATCTTCACGCTTTTTCTTACTACAATAATCTTTTCAGAAAATATCGGATTTTCTGGTGGTTTTTCAAAATCATACAAAACATTATGTTTCAAACATTACTTATGAACTCACCAACATTTCATATGTTGACGTTTTTCAAAATACTTGTATTCTCAGGTAACAGGTAAATTGAAGGGAAAAATGTACTCAGTGATGTTTCTTTGTTTGTTTAACTAGTATCGAACAATCTACTTTTGGGAATGTATTGTTTTGAAACAATGTATTAATGTAAACACTACCAGTTGTAATATTTCAATGCATGGTGATGAATGATGTTATGTTTCATGTATATTCACTGTGATGGTATTCAATTGAGTCACAACAGCCCTCGGACGTTTCCGCCGTCTGGTTCGGGGGTGTGACAGGTTGGTATTAGAGCTTTGTTTATAGTGAACTAGCATATATAGCCACACATTAATATGCAAATATAAACCAAAAGAGGGACTAACACAACTCTGAACAAAACAAGTGGAACACAACAATAAAACACCCTTGCTTGCATTAGGAATAAGAACATAACGTCGAATCAAACAAGATAACGCTAGTATCCCGGTTAATTCAGGACTGTTCTTAGCGGTATCAAGGAGTGGATGTGGCCTGATCAACTACATTCCCTCCAAGGTATGACTAACACATGTTCTGATGAGATCGCGATAGCTAGGGAACTTAAAAACAAACCCCTTTATCACCAGAAGAGAAGAACGTCTGTTTAGTCTAGTGTAGAGTCATAGGAGTAACGATAGTTTATACCTTCCCCCAGCCTTCATGGAGGGAGAGCAGTCGGGTATCCAGTTTCATCAAGTCCTAGTGGCTCACGAGATGCTTGAAGATGAACCAGAAGGGAATCCAGAGGAAGCACACGACGTTGGACCTGATGAATACATAGACATCGACTACGAGTTCGGGGAGACCGACGATGACATCGAGGAAGGACAAGACCCGGACAAAGATCACGCCACGTCGTTCGTGGACGAGGCGCAACCAGACCACTCCGCCCCACCAATGAACCCCCCAAGGGATAACCGCTTTCCCGAAGATGAGATCGCCGCCCTGCGGCAACAGTTGTACGCCATGGAGGCACGTGCAGTGCGAGCTGAGCACGAGAGGGATGAGGTTATTGGAGACATGACGGAGATGGCTTAGTTACTGGCTCAACACTTCGGCATATGACCCCTCCACCACGTAGGACGCACCACGGAGTGTTAGGGATAGACTTATCTTACTAGCTCATTAAGAACTATGCTATGTACCCCGACTCTATGTTTAAGTGACTACACTACTCATAGAGCCGTTATGCTGTCGAACTAGTGTCACTCATGTATGCTCTTACGAGCAAAATTTTCATGTATCAAATGCGGATAATATTAGTAAACTTTTACGTGCTTTGTTATGATATTACAAATTGCTATGTGTTGCGAATCTATGATTGTATGCTACATGATAGAAGTACTTAAGTTCGTGCCGTACACCTAGTCAGTAGGATCACAACCACACGGAAGCCACGTACACGCAACATCTTTCCGTTTCATGATAGAAAGATGCCTCACCGACCTACTCGAGGAAACCCTGGACCAACCCCACCCGAAGTTGACTCAGCCGCATTCCAGGCAGCGGTCTCTAATGCGGTCACTGCAGCGATGGCACAAGTTCATCAAGGGAACAATGGAGGAGTCAACGGGCAAGGGGACGGGAGTTCGAACAACAGAATGAATCAAGGACCCACCAAAACATGTACCTACAAGGACTTCACAAACGCTAAACCACGAACCTTTAACATCACTGGAGGGGTGATCACTCTGAAACTATGTATCGAGAAGGTGGAATCGGTGTTTGAGATATGCGACTGTCCGGAGGAAATGAAGGTGAAGTTTGCAGCATGCACTTTTGTTGATCAAGCGCTCACTTGGTGGAACGGACACGTGGAAGCCATGACACTCCCTGTAGCCAAATCCATGTCGTGGTCGGAAATGAAAGAGATGCTGATGGCTGAATACTGCCCACGAGGTGAGATTCAGAAAATAGACCAAGGGCTGTGGAACCTCATTGTGCGTAATGCGGATATCGATTCCTACATATCGAGATTTAGTGAACTATCTCTGTTATGCCCGGGTATGATCACCTCGGAAGGAAAGAAGATTGAGTGATTCATCTGGGGACTAACCTCTCCGATCCAAGGAAACGTGACAGCTGCAAATCCCGAAACTTTCGACAGTGCTAAAAGATTGGCAAAGAAGTTGTATGACCACAACAATAAGAAGGGGGAGAAGCCAACGGAGACTGAGGCCAAGAAGGAAAGTGATGGAAAGAAAGGGAAAAACAACAAAAGGAAGGGGCTTCAAGGCTCCGAGACTTCTAAGAAACAGCAGACAGTGGCGGTTAATGCTGCCACCGCGTAAGTCCCAGCTACACCGCATGCTCCAGACTTAGCTGCCCCAAATGCTCCTAGACCTTATTCTGGTAATCTTCCCAAATGCAACAAGTGCGGTTTCCATCACAATAGAGAATGCAAGGAGTTGCAGTGCTCCAGTTGCAATCGGAAGGGACACACAGCGAGGTACTGCAGGACCTACCCTCCTCAAAATCAACAACAGGAAAACAACAACAACAACAACCGCAACAACAACAACATCAATGCTGGGGGCAACAACGCTGGTCCTAGCCACACATGTTATGGGTGCGGAAGGACAGGGCATTTTCGTCGCGATTGCCCTAACAACAACAATCCCGGAAATGGAAGAACGAGAAGTGTGTTGGCCATGGGCAGGGGGAAGCAATTCAGGATCTCGCAGTTGTTACTGGTACGTTTCCCTAAACCACACTTATGCATGCATCCTATTTGACACCGGAGCGGAGCGAAGTTTCGTAAGCAATAAGTTTAAGCATTTATTAAAACAACAACCCCAGAAGCTCAATGATACCTTCACGGTGGAAATGGCCAATGGGAAAACCAAATCCACGGGGGAAATCTACATCGGATGTACCCTAACCCTGAACCAACACGTCTTTCGAATAGACTTAATGCCTGTATCCATTAGGAGTTTCGATGTGATTATTGTCATGGACTGGCTAAGCCTCTACCATGCTGAGATTATGTGTCACGAGAAGGCCGTTCGCCTTCGCCTTCCTAATCATGAAAACCTTGTTATTTACGGAGACAAACCTAGCATGAACCTTCGCCTCATCTCGTGCATCCAGGCACAAAAGCATCTACGAAAGAAAGATTTGAAATTGCTGGCTCACATAGTGGATAAAACCAAGGAAGAGACTAACATTCAAGATACTCCAGTAGTGCGTGAATTTCCAGACGTATTTCCTGAAGATCTTCCTGGAGTACCCCCAGAGTGGCAAGTTGAATTCCGAATTGACCTCGTTCCAGGAGCAACCCCTCTCGCTAAATCACCTTACCGACTAGCTCCTGCTGAAATGCAGGAATTGTCCAGTCAACTCAGTGAACTCCTGGACAAGGGATTCACCCGACCTAGTTACTCGCCATGGGGAGCTCCGGTCCTGCTTGTCAAAAAGAAGGATGGATCTTTTAGGATGTGCATCGATTACAGAACTCACTATCAAAAATCGCTATCCACTCCCACGAATCGACGATCTATTTGACCAGCTCCAAGGAGCTATTTACTTCTCTAAGATAGATCTAAGGTCCGGATACCATCAACTCAAAGTCCGGGAAGAGGATATTCCTAAAACCGCTTTCCGAACTCGTTATGGACATTATGAATTTGTCGTAATGCCCTTTAGTCTAACAAATGCCCCTGCCGCATTTATGGATCAATGTGATGAACCGAATCTGTCGACCATTCCTCGACAACTTTGTCATTGTCTTCATTGATGACATTCTCGTCTATTCCCGAAGCGAGGAAGAGCATAGTCAACATCTCCGACAAATTCTAGAAACTCTGCGATCGGAAAAGCTATACGCAAAACTCTCCAAGTGTGAGTTCTGGCTCCGTAGTGTGAACTTCCTAGGTCATGTTGTTAGCCAAGATGGAATTCATGTGGATCCCTCTAAGGTCAAGGTTGTTGAGGGATGGGCAGTCCCGACAACACCCACGGAAATTCGTCAATTCTTATATCTAGCAGGCTACTATAGGAGGTTCATTCAAAACTTCTCTAAGATCGCCAATCCACTTACCTCACTTACACAAAAGGGTGTACCATTCAAATGGACGGACAAACAGGAGGTTGCATTCCGAACCCTGAAGCAAGCCCTCTGTAGTGCCCCGGTATTATCTCTACCGGAGGGAACGGAAGACTTCGTGGTCTACTGTGACGCGTCAAATCAAGGCTTAGGTTGCGTTCTCATGCAGCGTGGAAGAGTGATAGCTTATGCATCCCACCAACTAAAGACACACGAAGTGAATTATACAACCCATGATCTGGAATTGGGAGCCGTGGTCTTTGCTCTGAAGATTTGGAGGCATTACCTTTATGGTACGAAGTGCACCATCTTCACGGACCACAAAAGTCTCTAGCATATCTTGAATCAAAAAGAGCTGAATATGAGGCAACGATGATGGGTCGAATTATTAAATGATTACGAGTGTGAAATCAAGTACCACCCGGGCAAGGCCAACGTGGTAGCTGACGCATTGAGCCGGAAGGAGTACTCTAATCGTCGTGCGAAAACTCTCTCGATAACCATCCAATCTCACCTAACCACCAAGATCGGATTAGCCCAGTCAGATGCCATGAAGATGGAAAACAGAGCAAGCGAAGCTCTACGCGGAATGGAAAAGAATCTAGAGGTGAGAGAGAACGGAGTATACTATTTCATGAACCGTATTTGGGTCCCTAAACTCAGAGGATTTAGGGAGGTAGTCATGAAGGAAGCTCACAAGACGCGATAATCCAGCCATCCCGGTTCGGACAAGATGTATTTAGATGTTAAACAATACTATTGGTGGCCTAACATGAAGGCAGAAATTGCCACCTATGTTGGTAAGTGCCTTACTTGTGCCAAGGTAAAGGTAGAGTACTAGAAGCCCTCGGGGTTATTACAGCAACCGGTGATTCCGGAGTGGAAATGGGAAGGGATTTCTATGGATTTTGTGACCAAGCTGCCCAAGACATCGGACGGATTAGACACCATATGGGTAATAGTCGACCGACTGATGAAATCCGCTCATTTTCAGCCAATAAAGGAATCCTACAAGATGGAGAAACTGACGCGATTATACATTCAAGAAATCGTGAGACTCCACGGAGTACCAGTGTCTATTATCTCAGATAGGGACAGTAGGTTCACTTCACGTTTTTGGAAATCACTCCATACAGCACTTGGAACCCATCTCGACATGAGCACTGCTTACCACCCACAAACGGATGCTCAAAGCGAGCGAACCATTCAAACGCTCGAAGACATGCTTCGCACATGTGTGATCGACTTTAGGAAGTCTTGGGATACCCACTTACCTTTAGTCGAATTCTCGTATAACAACAGTTACCATTCGAGCATCAAGGTCGCCCCTTTTGAAGCACTATACGGGCGTAAGTGTAGATCACCGTTATGTTGGGCTGAGGTGGGCGACACCCATCTAGCAAAAGCACTCACATCTGACAAGGCGCTGACGGGACTGGATATCATTCGTGAAACCACGGAAAAGATCGTTCAAATCAGAGCTCGATTACAAGCATCACGCGACCGACAAAAGAGCTATGCTGATAAACGACGAAAGCCCTTAGAATTTCAGGTCGGGGATCGAGTACTGTTAAAAGTCTCACCTTGGAAAGGAGTCATTCGTTTCGGGAAACGGGGAAAACTGAACCCACGATACATTGGACCTTTCGAGATCGTCTCCCGAATAGGTCCAGTGGCGTATAAACTGCAACTACCCGTAGAGCTAAACAGTGTGCACCCCGTGTTCCATGTCTCTAATCTAAAGAAGTGTCTATCGGATGAAACACTCGTCATTCCCCTTGACGAGATTGAAATCAACGACAATCTCCTGTTCGTTGAAGAACCGGTCGAAATTATGGACAGGGAGGTGAAGCGTACTAAGCAAAGTCGCATCCCGATCGTGAAAAGTACGGTGGAACGCGAAGCGTGGGCCAGAATTCACGTGGGAACGCGAAGATCAAATGAAGCAAAAGTACCCTCACCTATTCTAGCATGCTCAAATCTAGCTTTCAAAAGAATTTCGGGACGAAATTCCCTCTAACGGGGGGATGATGTCACAATCAGGAACTTTTGTGCCTTATAACTACAATACTTAAGTAAAATTATGAATCCAAAAACATAAGAGCATGAATGATGCTTATTCTATGACAACAAAAATTTCAATCAAATACACCATACAAGCATTACAAATGGTCAACAAGCAATTGGAAACCCTAGAAGTTCTTGTTTAGGTCCATTTTGGACTAGGACTTCCTTATTGGGCCCAATGGACCAATAAGCTCCCAATTTGACCAACTTGGGCTTAGAACTCATAAATGGGCTCTAATTGGACCCACTTCCATTTATTTCAACATTTTGGGCCATATTGGGCCTAGAATGAAATGAATCAATTATATGAACCATTTTGGGCCATATGTAACCTAATGTAGCCCTAATAGGTCATAAGAATCACATTTATGGTTATTTGGACCAAGCACCACTTAACATAAACATGAAAAAGGCTTAAGCATGCAAGGCCCAAATTCTTTTCTCTCCCTCTCTAATTCTCGGCCCAAGCCCATGTAAAAAGGGAGAGTTGACTTTCATGGCCACCTCATTTTTACATATTGGGTTTCCATGCATCTTATCTCATATTTCCATGCACATATCACTTCAAGATCTATCTCTTTCTCTCTCTCTCTCTTGCTCTCGGCCGATTTCAAGCACACACACACACACACACACACATTTCACTCATCTTTTTCTCTCAAGAAACTCTCTCATTTCTCCTCCAAAATTTCGAGATCTAAGGAGCTTCCAAGGAGACATCTCCACAAATTCTTCACCTAAGGTAAGATCAAGTTAGGATCTATGATTTTGGTACTTTGTTTTATCAAAATCTTCTTCTAATCCATGTAAAAACCTTGATCACTCTCCTAGAAACTCTCTAAGTTCGAGATCTTCCAATGAGAGGTACTAAGGCCAAACTTTCTTCTCACTTCTTCTAAAGGCCGAAACCACACCCAAAGGTGAGCTTCATACCCCCTATTTTGCGGTTTTTATAAGTTTTGTGGGGGGGGGGGGGAATACAAGCAAATGTGTAGATCTATGAGTATATGTATGTTTTGTGTGATTTCTATGCTTGTATGTATGTTCTTATGTGATTGTGGTGTTGGATCTAGTCAAAAAGACCTTAAAACCGAGATCTACATTAAGTTGTATGAAATAAGTATAAATTATACTATTTCACACAAATCATTTCTACAAAAATAGCCAAGTTGGTTAATATGAACATCTTTGGGCTTAAAACCCATTTTTGGACTCAAAATGCTAAAAATATGAAACTAAAGGGCCTAAAATGTCAAAATACAAATTCTAAGGGATGAGATAAGTCAAAACAATTTCAAAAATGTATTTCCTGGAAATTTACCCTTTGAAAGGATTAAAATGTGAATTTTTAAACATAATGGGCCAAAAATGAACTTTTCGGCCCAATAAAGCCCAAATTGCGAGATTTTCAAATTAGAGGGGCTGAAACTGCACTTTTCTGTAAAACAGGGGACTACTAGTGTACCAAGTCCATTTCAAGGGTTAAAAATTCTTTTCAAATTTAGAAGGGACCAAAGATGTAAAAATTTTCCATTTTGGGTCAAAATTGTAAAAATTGCGAGAATAGAGGTTTCAACCGAGAAAAACTCCATTTTGAGGGACTAAAACTATTTTTCAAGTAAATTGGGGCTGAAAAATACCTTTTCAACAAGTTTTGATACTAAAATGTGAAGAAAAATGGTTTAAGGACTAAAATGGAAATTTTTTTATTTAAGGGGTTAAAAGTGTAAATTTATACAAGAAAAGGGCTTCAAAAAGAAAATTTCTAAGGTTTTATACAATAGATACATTACGACAAGATACTAATACCACGATTACCGACAAATATAATACACCTTCAACACCAAAATCGTTACCAAACGAATTGATTCGGTCTCGAATCAATAACAAATCAAAAATCTAAACACGACAATACTCCAATACACACGTGGAAATTACGGGAAGTCAATACACACGTGGGAATTCACCAGACATCGATACACCATCTTTGGGCCCGAAAGTTTCAAATCGTGCTTGTTGGGCCTAGCTAGCCCAATAACATGATCTTTAGGCCCGAAGGAAACGCGCTTGCATGATATTGGATCTTATACGACCTAATACTGTGTAAAAGAACTTCCAATAGCTCATGTGTTTTTGGGCCCCAAGGGTCCTTTGGCACTGCTAGCAAAGTCGAGAATTCACAAATGCGATTCGGGCCAAGGGCCTTTCGCATTCACGATGGCCTTTAACGACCAGTGGAATTAACGGGGGCTTCGCACCCTCTTTTCTTCTTAGGTTGTGGGGCTATGGGAAGTCAGGGTGGTTGGATTAGGTGAGTAGTACAGACGACGCCTAAGGGTTCGTTTGTATAGTCGTAAGCTAGCCATTTTCATTAATGCGTGATTACAACTACTCACCTCCCTTAATTAATCCAATGTCACCTGGAATTATCAAATACACACGTCACAACGGTTTAACCAAATATAAAACGCGTATTTTAAAGTATTCGGAAAACATCAGGTTTTCCTTGGGAATTCAACTCTTACACCTACGTGATGCATACCAACTATAACAATTTTTCACACTTATAGAAATAAACAAGCATACTTACGGATCTTCACGCTTTTTCTTACTACAATAATCTTTTCAGAAAATATCGGATTTTCTGGTGGTTTTTCAAAATCATACAAAACATTATGTTTCAAACATTACTTATGAACTCACCAACATTTCATATGTTGATGTTTTTCAAAATACTTGTATTCTCAGGTAACAGGTAAATTGAAGGGAAAAATGTACTCAGTGATGTCTCGTTGTTTGTCTAACTAGTATCGAACAATCTACTTTTGGGAATGTATTGTTTTGAAACAATGTATTAATGTAAACACTACCAGTTGTAATATTTCAATGCATGGTGATGAATGATGTTATGTTTCATGTATATTCACTGTGATGGTATTCAATTGAGTCACAACAGCCCTCGGACGTTTCTGCCGTCTGGTTCGGGGGTGTGACAAGTTCTACAAGTTCTCAATAGGTTGCATAAGGTTAAACACCTTGTTCAATGAAAGTACATTGACTGGCATAGGTGAGCTGCTAAATAACTTGGAAGCCATGGTGGGACCCTTGATGGCAAGAAATTAAGAATGAGCATGTTCTGTCCATAAGAGTTTGAATTTGTCACTAACATTATCTTGTTATAACAAATTCACATGGATAAGGGCACATACACATTAAATCTAAGTGTCATAAGGTTTCTCTTCTTCATGAAAATGATTGTGAGGAAACGCTTTCACTAAAAGAGATTTTGAGGATAGTATTATGTAATTTAGGTTTCTCAAATTCAACTATGGTTACAACATCCCTCTTCATAGTTCGAATTGTGGGAAATGGCAAATGGGTCTTAACATTTTAGACTTATCGCTATAAGTTCTAGAATCGTTTAGACACACACATGAGTTATCTAAAAAAAAAGGTGTAAGGGGTTGAGAAGCTTAGATAAAGTCTTATCGAAGCGTCTTAGTATTAGAAATATGAACTTAAGGAACTCCATAAGCATTGTTTTCTAGAAGTTCAACTATTTTCTAAATACATGTCAAAGCTAGTGGGAGCATAAGTGTTATGCTGGTATGAATATAATTATGTTAGTGGGAGCATGGATAATTATCGTAAGTTGCAAATTAGCAATATTAATTATAGAAAACAAGTGTTTTAATTTGCACAGTTGCAAGGGTTGAAAAGTTGTTTTGCTATAATTAAGGGAGAGAATATTGTACTTCGTTTCGAAATCTAAGAGCTTAGATCGAGAAATTTTAATCAAATTTAGTCAAATATATGAATTGCATTCTCAAAATTCGATTATATTACGACATCCCTTTTCTTAATTCGAGTTCTGAGAACATGGCGAATAGAAATATTATTGCAAAAGACTGATAAAGTATCACGTCTTTGTGTAAGACATTATGCTTCGTGTTCCATACGCTTCGAGTATAGGATCGATCACATATGTTGTAATAATTGACCGTTCTAAAATTTTCCAAATGACTAGAGCATTAAGAGGGAAAAAGGACTAGAACCGGACATGACTAAGTTTATTAAACAACTATCAAAGTACAATATAAGATTCGCCAAAGACTGGTTGCTTGTGAATAGTTGGAAGTATAGTAGTGGATGGACCATACTGACATTATTATTACAAGATTTGATGATGAGTTGTCATATGGAAAATGTGGAAATGTTTCCATATTGGGAGTTGGATGTTAAGAATCTATATGTCTAGATTAGAAACTTGTATGCAGAAGGATATTCAAAGGAATGTACCTTGAATACGAGGACTTTGTAATTTCATTGGCAATAGTCTTTGTGACTTTAGTGCAGTGACATTACGAAAGTATCGTTGCATAAAACGTTAGAATATAACATATTCTATAAGTGGCAAGAATTTGATATTCTTACACTTGTGATAAGGATTGGGAGTTGTGAAATGAGTATGATTGTAAATGTGTTCATTTGATCTATTTCACAAAGTAAGGACCATAGGTAAACATTGTGTGCGTGCTAAGAGAATGGGACAATTGTATTAATAATTCAAGTAATAAGTTAATTAACCGAAACAACAAATAATGAGTAATCGATATGGTGATAAATAAAAGGTGTTTATTTATACTCAAAGGTTTAGGACCATATGGGATTAGTATTATTCTTGTGTTTCACTTTGCATGTTTTGACTTCCTGAATAATCAATTATTTCAAAATAATCAAATTATTCGAATGGTCCACAATCGTTCATATGTTGGAAGTAGGTATGAATGAACACTGTCATGAATTGGTTTGTAGATTGTCTAAAGTGTATTAGACATAGCAAAGGTTTGATGCAATTTTCATGAGTGCTTATGAATATGATTTTAAGCATTGGATTAAACCCACGTTCACTTGGATCGCTTCATGGATTTTATCACGAGCGTTTGGTGAGACGATTATATCTTGTATTCTTGAAACCGAGATGTGCGACTTGTATCTTGCGAATCGGTTACACATTGATAATATGTAAACACACCAGTAACTTGGTGTTATAAAACATATTGTTGTGTGTGATTTGGTGAGTGAGTGCAAGAAAGCATTGAGTCGAAGTTTATCCGTTTCTTTTACCCAAAGTGGGATAAAAGCGATATTTGTGGGCCACTCGATGATTTAGTGAGGACAAACATAAATGCTCAGCCGGGCTAGGGCTAATTTGATTTGTTCAATTAGTCAGTCGCCGTAAATCGGAAATCGGGAAACAACACATAGACTAAGAGAATCATTTCAATCCATGTCTCACATCTATATGATATCTAGAATGGAGGAATATATGATCCCTTATCTAAAGGACAGGTTACTGATAAGATCAGAGTTCGACAACGTCTTTGAGAGCTACGATTGCCAATCGGGTTATACTTGCATTTATGGTTACCAGACTTATCCAATTGGGATACTGTTGGATTAGTGTCTAAGCCTGTAACCATATTTGGTAAGTACTTGACCCGGTTGTGCATGGTCCTTTTGGGTTGCCTTCAAACCTGGCAATGGAATAAAATAATTGTTGGAGAGAGAAGAATGATTTATTAATTTATTACTTGGTTAATAAATTAATTTGAAATCAAGATAAATGATTTATTAATGTATTATGGATATAATATATTGATTAGAAATCATATTGTTTAATTAATATTTAACAGAAATTAATTTGGAATTAATTTTAGGATTAAAGGAATTAATTGAAACTGCAGGGACTAAAGGTGACAATGCTCAAGAGTTGAGCATTGAAGCATTCTAGAACCTCCCTTAGAGGTGGGGAACGAAATCTAGAGTGTCCTAGGGTTTCCTTGGGCTCTAAGGGTGCCTTGGAAGCCTTAGGGAGGAAGTTAAGGGATTAGGGTTATCTAAGAAACACCTGCCTTATCCTAAACCTTCCTTATCACCTATATAAACCCCTATAGGGTTGGATTTTGTCTAAGGCACTCCAAGAGAGGCTTAGATCCAAATTTTCCACTTCCCTTCTCTCTCCATAATAATCCTTGGTTGCTAGGTTTGTTTGTGAGCCATTAGAGGCACGACACTTGTGGCGCTTGCTTTCAAAGACAAGAAGATTCAAGATTTAAGTTGTTATTCCAATATAACAACAAGAGGTATGTATTTCATCTTTCTTTGTGAATTTTAAAATCCCTAGAAGCTTGTTAGGGTTATTCACATGTTCATAATGTTGTATAACTAATAGTGATAACATAGATCCAAATCTAGGGTTGCATGCACACATAGGATTGTTTATATAAAACCCATCAGTATTAAATACTAACAAATTCATTATTGTTTCATTTTAGCGCTATTTTGAAGTTGATGAAACTGGAAAACAATTTGTGATGAATAGGCTTGTTATCCTTCTATGAAACTTCAGAAGGAAATTACAGGCAGCTTACATGAAGCCACATCTATACAATGTGGAATCAAATTGTCATGCCAATACCTTAGGTGTCTATACCATATATTAAATTTCTTCAGGTTTGTATTATTTTGCTGGCCCATATCTGAAGTACCCACTTAGTTTGATTTTCTCTTTTTTTATTAATCTTCCCACCTCTTTGAATTGTATATTTTGGATTTCTACCTCCTTTCCCTTAGACACCTTTCCCCATTTATTAATTATTAATTTGACACTTATATATATTTCCTCCCCATTCATAGGTTCTGGAGAGGGTGAGAAATCTTGCTGTCCATTAAATGCCTTTTTTTGTCTCCTGAACGGGTGATCATATGGAAGAAATCATCTATGATCAGCATAACTTTGCTTATTCGATTAAGGGAGTTTAATGTAGTGTGTTTGTTCGCCACACACAACACAACCTTGAAATCTGCTATAAGGACAATCACTTAATGTACCTAGAGCAGGATAATCATTAATAGTCCATAACACAACCGTACGTAGATTAAACTGCTCTTGTACATATGCATCGTATGTTTCAACTCCAATATCAAATAATAATTGGAGATCATCAATCAAAAGTAGGGGTGTTGGTACGACTTTAGGACCACAATGGGTTTATAGTAGGTGTATGGGTCCCAGGTGGTCGGTTGGTGGTACATATTGATCGTTACAATGTCAGGTAGGGTGTTGGTACGGGTTTAGGACCACAATGGGTTTATTGTAGGTGTATGGGTCCCAGGTGGTTGGTTGGTGGTATGGTTTGATTGTTACAATGTCAGGTAGGGGTGTTGGTACGGGTTTAGGACCATAATGGGTTTATAGTAGGTGTACGGGCCCCAGGTGGTCGGTTGGTGGTACGGGTTGATCATTACAATGTCAGGTAGGGGTATTGGTACGGGTTTAGGACCACAATGGGTTTATAGTAGGTATATGGGTTATAGGTGGTCGGTTGGTGGTACGGGATGATCGTTACAATGTCAGGTAGGGTGCTGGTATGGGTTTAGGACCACAATGGGTTTATAGTAGGTGTATAGGTTCCAGGTGGCCGGTTGGTGCTACGGGTTTATCGTTACAATGTCAGGTAGGTGTGTTCTATGACTTTAGGACTACAATGGCCTTATAGTAGGTATATGGGTCCCAAGTGGTCGGTTAGTGTTACGGGATGATCGTTGCATTGTCAGGTATTGGTGTTGGTACGGGTTTAGGACCATAATGGGTTTATAGTACGTGTATGGGTCCCAGGTGGTCGGTTGGTGTTACGGGATAATCGTTCCAATGTCAGGTAGGGGTGTTGGTACGCATTGAGGAGCATAACGGGCTTATAGTAGGTGTATGGGTCCTAGGTGGTCGGTTGGTGGTATGGGTTGATCGTTACAATGTCAGGTAGGGGTGTTGGTACGGGTTTAGGACCGCAATGGATTTATAGTAGGTGTATGGGTCCCAGGTGGTCGGTTGGTGGTACGGGTTGATCGTTACAATGTCAGGTAGGGGTGTTGATACGGGTTTAGGACCACAATGGGTTTATAGTATGTGTATGGATTCCAGGTTGTCGGTTGATGGTACGAGTTTATCGCTATAGTGTCAGGTAGGGGTGTTGGTACGGGTTTAGGACCACAATGGGTTTATAGTAGGTGTATTAGTCCCAGGTGATCAGTTGGTGGTACGGGTTGGTCGTTCTAATGTCAAGTTGGGGTGTTGGTACGATTTAGGACCACAATGGGTTTATAGTAGGTGTATGGGTTCCAGGTGGTCGGTTGGTGGTACGTGTTGAACGTTACAATGTTAGGCAGGGGCGTTGCTACAGGTTTAGGACCACAATGGGTTTATAGTAGGCATATGGATTTTTTTCTTACATAATTTAAAATAAAATAAAAAATCTTAACAAAGTGTTCACACAGAAAAATTAGTAAGCTAACTAAACCTTATTCTTATTTTCGTTTTATTATACTATTTTCCAATTGTATATACATAATTAAATGTTAAATATTTTTTTATTTCCAATAGTCATATAGTTGTATCCTAACGTAAAATTGTTAATTTACAAGGACCAAATTTGTAACATTTCTATTAATATCAAGTAACTCGTAATAATGTTTCAAAAACCAAAACGTGTTTCCAAACCATAATTTATGCTTCTCATTGTGTGGGTTCACTTTCTGATTAAAATTTTGAACTTTTTTGAATTCGTCAATCAAAATTAAGCAAATATAATAAGAGGCAAACATTTTTTTTCCATTTTGTTTTTGGCTCCAAATCAAGGCGGGAATTATTCATCTATCTCACCGCCAAAACTATGACGATCAATCCATCAGATCAAGGAAATTCCGATAAATTTGGTAACAACCCTCAATTTAGGACGTACTAACAATGTAATATTTAAAAGACTTTGATTTTTTCAACCACTGTATGGTTTTTCTCTAGGCTATATCCCAGTTGGATTATAATTCAGTTCATCATTCGACAACATTCATCATGCATTTCTAATGTACGTATATTCTTTGTGTATGATGTCAATGTTATTGATTGTATTGATTAGGGATTATACATAAAAAAGAAAATTTTTTATTCTTCATATTACTTTGCTTGTTGCACACCAAACGTTCGATGAAATTTGTATGTGAAATTTTGTATGTAATATATGTTACTCATACATTTTCATTTAACATATAAATAATCAAACTTATTTCATATGTTTCATGTCAACAGAAGAATCATAGAGGTGAACAAGGAACAACATCAAGATATGCCCGCCTATGATATGGAATATAAGCAAGATGATGGAACCCAAGTTTATGAATTGGACACAGAAGATGGTCAAAATAAGGACATTTACTATAATAGTCATTCAGATTCGGAAGAAAAAAAAATCCAAAGCACACTTCCTACAAGGTCACCTACGAAGAGGGGTCTGACTCGATTGCCAAAGCTGAAGACTGAGTATGTCAATTATGGTGGTAGAAAAAAACGTGTCAAGTTTGATGAATTCGGTAAGTTTACAGGGTAGAATAATGCATTGTTTGTAAGTTATTTGGGAGATCTTGTCCGCGAGAAGGTGGGATTAAATGCTCTTTGCTGGAAGAAAGTAAACCGGAAGTGAATGAAAAATTTGGGAAGAGATTACAGTAAAAAAAAAATTTCACATTTTTTAACTGCGTCTCATATTTTAATTACAAATCATGTATTAAATACTAACAAATTCATTATTGTTTCATTTTAGCGCCATTTTGAAGTTGATGAAACTGGAAAAAACAATTTGTGATGAATAAGGCTTGGTATCCTTCTACGAAACTTCAGAAGGAAATTATATGCAACTTACATCAAGCCACATCTAGGCAATTCCAAAAAACTTGGAGAAATCCCTGTTCGATATCGTGCAATAATTACTAAAAAAAGATGATTGGAACAAATTCATGACATATACGCATTCTGAACAGTATAATGTTACAACTTTTTTTCCAAAACTTCTTCATTAATTTATCATAAAATTACCAAAAAGTGCATGACAAATCTTTTTTTTTTTTTGACAGGTTGTGTCACAAAAGACTATCAAAGCACGAAAGATGTCAAAGTATGTTGATCGGATGGGACGAGGGGGGTATACTACTTTTGGGCGGAAGTTGGTAAGCTTTTTTTAGCTATATGATCCTATTATATTACCTTCATAGCATTGTACTTAACATAATTTTACTTTATATTGTTTACAATTTAATTTTTTTTATCAAGATTGAAGAGAAAGTGATTTCAAAGGAAGAAATGCCCCCAAGGTAAATTATGTGGTGTAAAGGACATGAAAGTAAAGGAGAATTTAAGGATGAAGATGCTAAACTTATGGCGGATAAACTAGTAACTTCAATAAACTTTTTTATTACTTTTACTGTAAATATTTTAATCAAATTTATTAGGACAATAATTATTAATATTTTGTGTGCTAGATGGAACAAGAAAATCAGATAAAAGAAGTACAAGTAAATGTTGAACCAGGCATGGATGTCATGACCTTAGTTTTTGGCAAGGAAAAGGACGGATTTTTAAAGGGTGTCGGCATAGGAGTTACTTACAACATATATTTCAATGTTCCTCGCAATAAAGGATCATCTAAGGAAGAAATCAAAGATCTTAAAGTTGCATTGCATAATGGAAAACTTGAGCTTGAGAAAAAAGATTTTGAACTCAAGGATTTGTCTACAAAGGTTAATGAACAAGATCAAACACTAAAGCTAGTTTTGGCTCATCTTAAAGCAAAAGGAGCTGACTTTCCAAATCTGTCTCATACAGTTCTAAGTAATCTTATTAACAACATCTATTGTAAATGTTACTTGTAAATTCCATTTCTTTTAGACATTTTCCATGTTTCTTTATATTTTCTAGGGTATTTCAAGTGACAAGATCGTTGAAAGTAGTGAAACGACTCCTATTAGTCTCAAAACCAAGGAACCATCAAAACTTGTAACACCAGTATGTTATCATCTTACAATATCATCGTTGATATACTTTTTTTTGGTACTAATTTTGGTTTTTTCACTTTGGACTTTAACTTATTTAGGTTATTGCAAAACCCACCAAGAAACAAGTTCAAACCAACTCTGCAACTGCAACTCCCGATACACAATTGATTTCCACGAAATCTGCAACAGTAGTATATAATAACTTTACAATTTTAAATACTTTTAATTTATCATTTATATTAAAATATAATTTTACATATATGTCTTAAATTTTTATATTAGGAAAATACAAAACCCACTAGGAAAGTTGTTGAGTCTAAGACTGCCACTATCAATCCTGAATACCAAAAATTTCACCAAATAAACCCCTTCACTTGGTCAGTTTTTTTTTATATGTTGAATATACATTTGTGTCTTTTTTTCCGATTCTAATATTACTTATCATTGTAGCCAATCAAGTATAGTCTATGATATCTATATAAAAGGAACATTGTTGCTCATGCTACCATTCACTTATCATCAAAAAGGCAATTCATTCATGGAGTTGCTCTACAAGATGATTGCTATAAAGTTTCCATTGATGAAGTGGTAATAAAACATGCATTTCTACCGCATACAACTGGAGAATTCACACGTTGAGGATGTATATAAAAGTTTTGTTCCATGGCGAAAATACCTTGTGCAAACCGAGTCAAAGGTTTGTTTAATTGTGTTCACTACTTTGTGCATTACACTTTATTTTCTTCATAAAGTAATATACTAAGTTTTTGATGAACTCATTTTTTGTTTCAATGTTGTTATAGGTACCAGAAATTATATCACATCAAGAACATCAACATCAAAACTCAAAGAAAACGAAACCAACTTACATATCATCTGATGCCCTTCTCAAGAACATAAGCAGCAATAAAAATAAGAAGAATGCCTAGTTATGTTTAGGTTTTTGTTTATGATGTGTTCGATTTTTTTACCATTATTTAAATTCTTGAAATTAGGACAATTTTTTTTTGGTATTTTAATTAGGAATTTAATGTATGGATTTGGATTTCAAATATTACTAATATCAAATAATTAATTTCGCTTTCGTTTCATATTGTTGGGCTTGGTTACTTTACTTTAAATTATTTTGATGTGTCTACAATGTAGAAAAAGTAACAATAAATATTAAATTAAAGAGGCTTTAATATAAATTTGACCATATTTTATAGGTTTTCAATGTCTCTAAAATTATACAATGGTTACTTTACATCATTTTTTAACGTGTGGCTAAATGGTTAACAATAGTCATAATATACAAGAATTATGAGTCGACAGTTGTTTTAAAATGATGTTTATTCTAAAGTTTTTGTGACTAAGTTAAACATTGACAACATGAAAAACAATTCATGTGGCAAATAAATACCATAATTGGTTGTTGTTGTGACTAAATACTAGCAAATCATCACTTACAAAAAAAATTATATGTGTCCATTTGTCACACCCCCAAACAAGAACGGCGGAAACATTCGGGGGCGGAGGACGTCATATTCAATATCATAACAGTTCATAGAAAGGAAAGTACACACCACCATATATATTAAAGTTTCCAAAATGTTTACATAATTGTATCCGTTACATGTTCAAAAGTTAAATACATAAACATCTTTCAAAAGAAGTAATTAACGTCAGCACGTTAATCTCCAAAAGTTGATTTCCAAATCTGCTTAGCGGTTCCCTGAGAATACAAGTTATTTCAAAGAAAAAGTGTCAACATTTAAGTTGGTGAGTTCATGAGTAGTGTTTTGAGAAAATGTACGCCATTCGAAAGTTCGTGTATGTTTTCCAAAAAACGCAGTGTTTCAAATGTAAAGAGTTATGATTTGTTGTGTTTGAAAATGAATGTATTATATCCAGAGAAAAATCCCATATTTTCCCTAATGGTTGAGATATGAGTTGTTGTATTTTCCAAGAAAAACCCTTATTTTCTTATAAAAGTATGAAATGCATATGAATGTTCGTGTTATAAGTTGTAAATGGTTGCACCAAGAAAATCCCTTATTTTCCTATTAGTTGTTTGGTTTGTATACAGGAAAAACCCTTATTTTCCTGACATAACTGGCAGTCTCCAAGACCGAAAATCGCAAGCAACCGACGTGCTTGTAAGTTGTGTCATAGTTTTACATAGTAAAGCTATACGAAGATCGCACTTGTTAGATGAAGAATAGTTTTAATAGCTACTCGTTCATAAAAGCATAATACCATAATAATTGTATATCCGATGAGTTTTATAACCGTACTAAACATAATATGCCTGTAGCGACGTTCTTCAGGCGTCGTAGCGTTATGACAACTGTCACCCCAAAAGACGGACTGTAGCTAACAGTCAGGGCGCGGGATCATGACTTCCCGTATAGATCTATACACATTTGACACGTTCTCCGAACGGGAGACTCTGGTTATAGACAGAACTTGTAGCGATACCTTTTCTCAAAAAGGCAGTGTTTGAAGATGTACACGTCTCACGGATTCTCAACTAAGTTTGTATTAAAGTAGTAGTTTGTATGCAAAGTTTATCCTTTTTCACAATGTTTGACAAAGCATAAATCATAAGTTCTTTGAATGCATAAAATGATTTAGTAAAGAATGTTACCCTTGATATGATGTATTTGTATGTAAACGTATAAATAAAACATATTTCTATTTATAAACATATTGTATCCCAAGAGGGTAAAGCTGTGTTGTGAGGTGTTTTGCATCATAATAACTTCATAAGATAGTTAAAACAACAGTATGAAAAGTATATCAAAAGATTGATGTTTCACACGATTTTAGTCGTGTGTTTACTTGTATTCCTCCCCTAAAAGAGTATAAAAACATTTAAAATGTATTTAAAGAGTGTTCGAAGGGGATATGAACTCACTTGATAGTTTGAAGATAGCGAGATGGAAAACCGGACAGAGTTTCGTCTCGGGAAACGGATTTTCCTCGGGATTCTTGGGAATCTCGGGAGTAAAATCGACCCTCGGGACTTGAGCAAAAAGACCAGAGCTTCGGGTTTGAACAGGCACGGAAAACGAGGCAAGATTGTGAGATAGAGGAGAGAGATATGAGCATTTTTCTCGGAAGCCCTCGCATTCTATTTATAGGAAGGCTGAACCGCCTCGATACGCGGGGCGTACGCTTGTACGCAGCGCGTACGCGTACGTCATGCATGACCGAAGCCTCGACTGCCTCGGCTTCGGATGGGACGGGTCGGTGGGGAGGCAGGTCGGATGGGACGGCGGGTCGGATGGGACAGCGGGTCGGACGGGTCGGAAGCCTCGGATAGCGCGACGTGGACGTTCCGAGGCCAAGTCTCTCGGGTACGCAGGGCGTACAGGGGTACGCAGCGCGTACCTCGGATGAGGACGCTGACTCCTCTTCAGATAAGCTCCGAATTTTGATTTAAATAAATATATAATTTATTTAATAAACTTCAAAAATTCATATCTTCTTCATACGAACTCCGTTTTCGATGGTCTTTATATCCACGCGTAGGTGAGACTACGCTCTACAACTTTCGTTTAGACTCTGTTGGCAAATTCCGAAATTATTTTTATTATTTATTTTATAACTCATCGTGTTTAAGGAATTTCTTTAAAAATTCATAACTTCTTTATCTGACGTCGGTTTTTGCCAGACTTTTTACCGCTGAAATACCATTGTCGAGACCTTCGATTCTCGTTTACGTCATTCCGGCCAAAAGTCGCTCGATCTCCGATTCGAGTTTTTACGTAACTTCGTATTGCCGGTTTTTGTCGGAAAACTTAGAATGGTCATAACTTCTTCGTTATAACTCGGATTTTAGTGTTCTTTATATGCTTGGAAACCTTAAGACGATATCTATTATATAGCGTACTCCAAACAAAGTCTTTGAATACTTCATTTTTTGATGATATTCTAATTACTTTTTCAAAGAGGTTACAAGACTCGAATTTCAAGGACCTGAAATGACGGGTTGTTACTCCATTTACCGAACATGGTCATGCTCACCGTAATTATATGTATCTAAAATATACCCAATAGTCTTAATACGATACCACATAGTCCTTAATTTTAACAAAATGTGTGTCTTTATAATACTTATGATTGTATTTCACTTAATTGTGTGTCTCTATACGATAGGCTATAGTCACTAAAATTGATTGTTTTTTGTGATTAATTATTAGCAAGTCGCCACATATGGAATTAATTTCATGTCGCCATTTAGCAAACATGGTCATGCTCACTGTAATTAAATGTTTACAAAAGATACACAATAGTCTTAAAAAAATTTTAATTGTGTGACAATATATAAGAAAACAACTACACTAAAACATCATGAATGTTGCAAGTTTGTGATATACAGCCACCACAGATACTAAATAAATGTGTCTATTGACGGTTTAACGCTACAATATTGGATATTTAAGGAACAAAATTCCGTACACATTTGCTACAATTTTATAATATGGCCACAAGTTTTCATATCATACGAAAACTATATTTTAAAATGACCATAAGACCCATATGATGGCTTCACCTTCAATCACACTTTCAGTGAAAAAAATAAATTCTCACTATACGCATATGGTCACACTTTTTTGGTGAGTCTGTAGGTCATTTTTGTACTGGTGTGGGGCACCCTCAAAATAAAGTCCTCAAGCAATTATCTTCTTTACTTTCGTTTAATTCTAGTACTATCGACAATTGTAACTCTTTTCAAATCAATAAAAGTCATCCCTTACCCTTTCATGCCTCATCTCTCACATCTCATGCTCCATTAGGTCTTTTATCTTTTATCTTCGGATGTATGGTGCTCCCCTATCGAATTTATTGATCACTTCAAATACTATATTATCTTTGTTGATCATTTTATCAAATATATATGGTTGTATCCCATGAATAGGAAATCTGATTCACTAGTGATATTAATTCGTTTCCAATTACTGGTAGAAAATTTTTTTAACACCAAAATCAAGCAACTTTTTCTGATAATGGTGGAGAATACATAAAGATGCGAGATCATCTTTCTGCATTTGGTATCACCTGCTTCAAATCACCAACACATACACCTAAGCATGATGGATGTGTCGACAGAAGACATAGACACATTGTCAAAACTGGACTAGCACTCATCTGTCATGCTAGCATCCCTATTACATTTTGGCCTTTTGCTTTCACTACTGCTGCCTATCTGATCAATCGCTTACCAACATCCACTCTCCACTACTTGTCTCTTTTCTAATGCCTATTCCAAAAGAACCAAAGTATGTAAAGCTAAAATGTTTTGGATGCTTATGCTATCCCTAGCTATGACCCTACTTCTTACATAAACTTCATCCTAGATCTACTCCCTGTGTCTTTGTTGGATACTCACCAACTCAAAGTGCCTATTATACATATGATCCAAAATCTTATATACTCTACATTGCCTGCCATGCCATTTTGTTGAAGACGAGTTTCCATTTTCAAAACTCAGCAACAACCACCCACCTCCTAATGCAATTGATCAAAATCAGTGGCTTTCTTTCTCAATTTATATTACCTCTGGTCCTGCCCCAACCAACATACTTTGCCATAACCTCCCCTGCATCCCACCATCTCCTCTCGCTCCTTCACCTATCCAACCTTCTCCTCCCCCTCTCAACATCGAAGATACTCCTCCCCATTCTAAAATGACTACTCTGCCCAATCCCAAATCTAACCCAAAATACTCCAACTCTGATTTTCAACTATACACATCTGAACCTCCGTATCCCACCGAACCAAACACTATTTCACAAGCACTCAAAAATCCTTCATGCCGTTCTACCATGCAAGAAGAGTATAATGCACTTCAAAAAAATCAAACATGGTCACTTATACCACCATCTCAATCCCAAAATCTAATTGGTTGTAATTGGATTTACCGAACTAAATACAAACTAGATGGCTCCGTTAATAGATTAAAAGCCCGTCTTGTTGCTAAGGGTTTTCATCAACGTCCACGAATCGATTACAGAGAGACCTTTAGTCTAGTCCTTAAACCTAAAACTCTACGTCTTGTTCTTTCCTTAGCCATCTCTCAAAATTGGCCTCTTAGACAACTGGACATCAATAACATTTTTTTGCAAGGCCACCTTCATGAAAATGTATACATGACGCAACCTCCTGGTTTCGTCAAATCTAACCTTCCAACCCATGTTTGCAAACTCAATAAAGCCATCTAGAAGTTACACCAAACTTCTCGTGCCTGGTATGTTGAACTAAAATCATATCTCACTTCTCTTGCTTTCAAACCCACCATATTTGATCCCTCACTCTTCATTCTCAAAACTGAATCATCACTTCTTCTTGTCCTCGTTTACGTGGATGACATAACTGTGACATGTCATCTCCCACTCATCTCTCAAATTTTGTTAATCATCTTTACAACAAATTCTCTTTAAAGGATCTTGGTACTCTCTCATACTTCTTAGGTGTTGAAGTAATTCCTCACTCTCATGGTGTTCTCTTTTCTCAACGTAAATATATCCTTGATATTCTCACAAAATCCAATATGAGTGATTGCAAACCAATTTCCACTCCAATAACGGCTTCTACAACTCTCACGTTAAAAGGTGGCTCACTTCACCCTTCTCCAACTGAATATCGTACACTAGTTGGAGCACTGCAATACTTGTCCTTAACCAGAACCGATATCTCATTGACTATGAATCGCTTTACACAATTTTAGCATGGACAAACTTTTCTCCATTGGATAGCTATCAAAAACTTATTATGATACTTACATGGCACTCTATATCACGGAATAGTATTGCATCGTAACTCACCACTAACACTCCATACATTCTCTGATGCGGACTGGGTTGGAGACAAAGATAATTAAAGAAGTAGCATCGGTTACATAACCTATCTTGGCTCTTATCCTATCTGATGGAGCTCAAAAGTACCAAAGTACCCTTGCAAGAAGCTCTACTGAAGTTGAATTTAGAGTTGTTTCTACGACACAAAAGTTTAATGGCTTACATCTTTACTTAGTGAACTTGGTTACTCATCGGAAATCATCCCTACCATCTATTAGAACTTGGTTACTCATCGGAAATCATCCCTACCATCTATTGTGATAACTTAAGTGCAACTTCATATACAGCAAACCCAGTTTTTCACTCGGTGAACAAGGCACTCTCCGTGTGGCAGATGCTTTTACCAAACCCGGCCCTACTAAGACCACGCTTTCATTATCTAATATCCAAGTTTGGTCTTCTCTCTGGATCGTCCATCTTGCGGGGGCATATCGAGATATAATCCGATATACATCAACTTATTTTATCATATTTATCACATGTATTTTTCATAGTCAAATTCTGTTGTATAATTCCTATTATCTCTCAATAGTTAGCTGAATATGTACCATAAATACCCTTGTATTTTCTTTGTATCGATAAGTAATACAATTACAACTTCTTCTCCTTCTTCACGTATTATCCGTAATTTCATAGTTTCTTCCTTCTCTTCTACCGGAGCGGGCACTCACTCGAAGAGTGCAAGTCTTGCACCTAGTTTGATCGTATCAATCGCACTAATGCTCTCCAATTGGGTTTACTGAGAAAAAGATGATTAAGAAAATTCATTCAAGTGTCACCACACACCAGGAGCATGACACATGGTTTTAAAAAATAAATTCAGTTAAAATAATTAGTATCACTTTTTGTATGTGTTAGGAAAGTAAGTAAAAATGGGAGTCTCCGTAAGGATGTATTATCAGTAGTACATCACAACTTTTACAGCTTAAAGTTTTCTTATGTTTAATTAGCATCCAAATATATGTGAAAGATAATATTATAAATATATATTTGACATGTGAAACAACGTTATTTATTTCCTACTTTTCTAATTTATATGTTTTATACGGTTTTTGTTTTGGAGTTTTACCACGTGATAAAATGTATCATATACATTTTGGAACTTTTTTAACATATGATATATTACAGAAGGGTAAAGTACTAAATTATAAAAGAAACCTCGTTAAAATTAGAAAAGAGTCCCAGGATAGCTCTATCCTTGGTCTACTATTCAGTAGCTAAGAGAAATAAGCAACTGGTACTTTATTTATTCATTAATCAATTGTTTGCTTTAAAGTTGGTTTTATCATTATCTTTCATATCTGATTGTAAGATTCAATAGAAACATTACAGTAAACAGTAAGAATGTTAGCAATCGAGTTTGTAAGTTTATGTTGATAAATACAAACAATGCCTTTTCAATTTAAACTATATGCACTTAATAAAGTTCAATTTATAAATAAATGCACCAGTACAAACCCAAACAGACAAAAGAATTATGATAATTACTTAATATAGACACAGAAACCATACCCTTCAAATTTCTTGGTATTTTTATCTTTATGAAGGTCAAACCTTCACGGTAGTCTCAATCCTTAAATGCCTTAAATATTGAGTATTTTTACGACAATGTAAAATCGAATCATGGTCTATCATTTGACTCCAGGTAACCAACAGTAGCTACATGAGGGTGTGTATACTCTGATTCGCAGTGACTCCATACTGAAACGAAAATAAGTCAAATATATAAAGCTCGTTTATTGAATAGTTCAAAGCTAAGCTTGAGATAAAATAAATTTAATGTCAACCCAAATAATTGTCCGAGTAACTCTTGAGAACGAGCGTCTAAAAAAAGATGAATGTGGCCTAGTGGCCTTGGAAGCGTTGACAAGTGTTTTAATATACAAATTACTGACATATTCTTTTGGTGTTAGTTGCTATTTATACCTCTCAGCTTTACATCCAAAAGCATAACCTCTCTCCCTCAACCCCATCCTCTCTAACTACCGGTGAACCATGAGAGTTACCACCGGTGTCCCGTTCAGGGTCCCTTTATGGCCTATAGTCATCGCATTAACCGTCTTTGGTGTTGCGAACCTTATAGCCGTCTCGGCTGATCCTTATATCTATTCTTCACCACCACCACCATATATGTATAAGTCTCCACCACCACCTGTGCATTCACCACCACCGTCATATCTTTACAAGTCCCCACCACCACCGGTGCATTCACCACCACCACCATATCTTTACAAGTCCCCACCACCACCGGTGCATTCACCACCACCGCCATATTTATACAAGTCTCCACCACCACCGGTGCATTCTCCACCACCACCATATTTGTACAAGTCTCCACCTCCACCGGTGCATTCACCACCACCACCATATTTATACAAGTCTCCACCACCACCGGTGCATTCTCCACCACCACCATATTTGTACAAGTCTCCACCACCGCCAGTTAAGTCACCACCACCACCATACTACTACAAGTCTCCACCTCCACCGGTGCATTCTCCACCACCACCTTACTACTACAAATCCCCACCGCCACCAACAAAGTCTCCCCCACACTATTACTATAGTTCTCCACCACCACCAAAATCCTACTACCCCGTACCTTACCCTCACCACAGGAAACTCATCGTAAAGGTCGTGGGCAAAGTTTACTGCTACAGCTGCTATGACTGGAAATACCCAATCCAATCACACGCCAAGCATCACCTCAAAGGTATAAACTTTAGTTTCTCGCACTACCTTAACTGTTTTATATATATGACTTGATGTGTATGCATGTTCTTTGATGGTTGACCCATGTTCTATGTTTCTGGTTTTCCACATCTCTTTTACCTAACGATACACTTAAACGTATAGACAATTAATGTTCAGAAAATATGTATCTTATCTTTTGGTTTTATTCGTTTACTATCTTGCATTTTAAAATATATAAAAAAAAAAAAAACATCAAAATGAAAGATATGTATATTTCCGAGAAAATGAAACTTTAATTTTCTAAAATTTCAATTTTGAGTTAACTTGTTAAGACATATAATCATATATTGATTACTTATTATCCCATTACCATATAAATTATAATACTTCAAAAAAATAAATAAATAAATAAAGATACCATGCTAAGGTTTCAACATATTCATTGTATGAAAGGCTACATTATAAGTTATATATTTATGATTATTTTGTATAAGAGTTAATAATATTTATTTAATTTAAGTATTTATACCCGAAATCATATCATGCATAGCATAACATGTTTTAATTTTGTAGTAACCGGTATATTACAAAAGGTGGACCAAAAAATATACATGAAGTTGACTTTTTTTTATTTGTGTTGAAAAAGGTGCTGTTGTCGAAATTACTTGCAAGGCTATTGGCCAGAAAAAAATTTTTGCATATGGAAAGACTAAGATCAATGGAAAATATGCAATTACGGTTGACGGTTTAGACTATTCCAAGTATGGAGGAGCAAAAGCTTGTACCGCTAAGCTTCATATGGCACCAAAAGGAACCAAATGTAATATTCCAACAAATCTTCATGGTGGTTTGAACGGTGCCGTGCTAAAGGTCAAATCCAAAAATGCTTATGAGGTTGTCCTTGAGGCCGAACCATTTGCATATGCTCCTAAGACTCCTTCTACGCTTTGTGAGAAGCCAAAGCCAAAACCAGAGCCCACTCCTTCTCCATATTATTACAAATCTCCACCACCACCGCCACCCACTTACTTGTACAAGTCTCCCCCTCCACCCGTTAAGTCTCCTCCGATATATCACTACACTTCACCCCCACCCCCTAAGAAATCACCACCTCCTCCATACCACTACACATCACCCCCACCACCCAAGAAATCACCACCTCCCCCATACCATTACACATCTCCTCCCCCACCGGTTAAATCTCCACCACCACCATACCACTACACTTCCCATCCACCACCAGTGAAGACTCCTCCCAAGTACCACTACACATCACCCCCACCACCTAAGAAATCACCACCTTCCCCATACTACTACAAATCGCCTCCACCATCGGTTAAATCTCCACCCCCACCTTACCATTACACTTCACCACCACCACCAGTGAAATCTCCACCACCACCATACCATTACACTTCACCACCACCACCGGTGAAGTCACCACCCCCACCTTATCACTACACATCACCTCCACCACCGGTGAAGTCACCACCCCCACCTTATCACTACACATCACCTCCACCACCAGTGAAATCTCCGCCACCGCCATACCATTACACATCGCCTCCACCTCCTGTTAAGTCTCCACCTCCTCCATACCACTATACATCACCTCCACCACCAGTGAAATCGCCTCCCCCACCATATCACTACACTTCACCACCTCCACCCGTGAAATATCCACCACCACCATACCATTACACTTCACCTCCCCCACCTGTAAAATCCCCTCCACCGCCTTACCATTACACATCACCACCACCACCAATGAAATCACCACCCCCACCGTACCACTACAGTTCACCTCCTCCACCGGTAAAATCCCCTCCACCACCATACCACTACACATCACCCCCACCCCCCGTGAAGTCTCCACCACCCCCATACCACTACACCTCACCTCCACCACCAATTAAGTCACCACCACCACCATACCACTATACATCACCACCACCACCGGTTAAATCCCCACCACCACCATACCATTATACATCACCTCCACCACCCATGAAATCTCCACCTCCTCCATACCATTACACTTCACCACCACCACCAGTTAAGACGCCACCACCACCATACCATTACACCTCACCTCCTCCACCAACTAAGTCCCCACCACCACCATACCACTACACATCGCCTCCTCCACCAGTTAAATCTCCACCACCACCATACCATTATTCTTCACCTCCACCACCAGTTAAGTCCCCACCACCACCATATCACTACACATCACCTCCACCACCTGTGAAATCTCCACCACCTCCATACCACTACACCTCTCCACCACCACCAGTTAAGTCCCCACCACCACCATACCACTATAAATCTCCTCCACCACCAGTTAAATCCCCACCTGCACCTTACCACTATACCTCTCCCCCACCACCAGTTAAGTCGTCACCGCCACCCTACCACTACACATCACCTCCACCACCTATGAAATCTCGACCACCTCCATACCATTACACATCACCCCTACCACCGGTTAAGTCACCACCACCTCCTTACCACTACATATCTCCCCTTCCACCAATAAAATCACCTCTTCCGCCCGTATACATCTATGGTTCTCCTCCACCCCCAACTAATTATTAGACTCCCATAACTTTGTTGTTTGCAAGATACAACCATGTAAGTATATTTTTATTTCTTTTTCGATATCATGAAACATTCCCAACATTATTACAAATCTTTAAATACATGACACATCCATAACAGCATCATATTTATTTATGTAGGTTTTTTGAGTACGAGTTTAATTAAGAAGGTTCCTCTAGGGGATGTTTTAAAAGTTGTTCATCCACAACCATCCCATTTCAATAAGTTCCTAAATGATGCACTTCACTTCATCAATATTTTTGTTACAAATATTTCTTTTCCACATCATCCTTGTGGTTCATCCTATCCTTGAAAAAAGAGCTCGTACTAGAACCGTAAAAAAAAGTACAATTGTTTGTCGCCCGTAGAGGGTGATAAGAGCGTTGTGGCTTTAATATTTTTTTTTCATGTTTCTTATTTCTATTGTATAAAGGATAACTGATGGTTCTTTTTATTTTTATATATTATTGGGGTAATCTTCTCATTTTATTTTTTGGACTCTTATATTCTTGGAGATATGGCCAATACACAACATATTGGTATCCAAATTAATTACATGAGCCTATATAGGTTACCCACTTGACCCAAGATAAAAACATTGACAAATAAATTAAAAGGGAATTAATTTATTATTTAATGAGTGTCTATAAATAATTGGCAGTTATTGTAATTAATTACTATTTTTTAAAATGTTAATTAATATTTAGAAATTAATTGGTGGAAACTAAATAATTATGCTTAGAATAAATTAGTTGAATACATAATAGTTAATTCTAAAGGATAATTACTAATGAATAAGATAATTTATCCTTGATTCAAATTTAGAAATGATAATATTCCCACCAACTATATAAAAGGAGCATGCATAAGGGTTTCAAGGGTCTATTCAAAACCATAAAGTCATCCACCCTTTTTCCTCTCCTCATCTTTGGGCAACAACAACCTGAAGAAAACAAAACACATGTTTATTGGTGGTCAAAATTCTCAAGTCTCCAATGCTAGGGTTCTTGCTTGTTTGCTGGCTAAGGGTTATGATCCTATCAAAGGACTCTTTTTTGAGTTCCTCAATCTTATTCACATTTCTTAAAGGCATTTCGTCAACCTCTTTTTAGGGTTAGGGTTTCTATTAATAGAAATAATCATGATCTAATGTTTAATTATATACGTTCTTGACTTAAATGCTTATTTGTTTTCTTTTTAATTAACTATTTTCTTATGAAGAAGAAGAAAACCTTATTATCCAACAATGGTATCTGATCCTTAGATTCTTGTTAATAGCACTTTGAAATAAGTTTTCAAAAACTTAAGGTGTATGATCTTGTACATACTGCTTGGGAAAGTGTGTGTAAAAAGCATACACATTAAGGCTGTGGGGAGTGGTCACAACCAACCCACCGAAAAAGTGGTGCCACCTCTGCTCCACTTCAACTTCACCACCAACCCACTACACATAGGAAATGGTCATCACTTCACCATTATCTTTTTTTTATTTTTTTAATTTTTTATGATTAAATTAATTAAAAACTTAATTTAAAACATATATATATATATATATATATATATATATATATATATATATATATATATATATATAGAGAGAGAGAGAGAGAGAGCCGAAAGCTTAATTTAATTTAAATATAAATATAAGGGTATAATGAGAAACAAAGATACATTTTTAGGGACCATATATGTAACTACAATTAAAAAGAAAATAGATGAAAGCCATGTCACTGTTGTTGATTATTTTTGATTGGCTATCTTGGCCAGTCTTTGCACTCACGCCACACCAAAGCCACCAACCCTTAGGGTGGTGTTCACTAGTCTTTTGGATGCCACGTCGGCTTCCACGCGTGGGATTCTATCCTATAACACTGTAAATTTTCAAATAAATTTTTCATTTTTAAAATCACATAACTCAATATCACATTTCCAAAGAGACCACAAAATGTATAAGTTGTGGAAACACAATTCAACAAATGTTTATTAAAATCCCAGAATCCTCAAAATCATTATCTCTAACTGGTGTGTACAATCAAGTCGGCGCCTTCCCGCAATCCTGAGAAGTAGCTGAAACACATATCACACAACACGGTAAGCAAGAAGAACAGTGAGTTCCCCAAAATACCACACGAAAATAATTAGCCTCTCATGGCTATATCTCATAAAGACCCTCTGGTTCATGTGTCTTAGTGAGGACCGTCCGGTCTCACAACTCGGGTTGGACCCTCCGGTCCTAACCACTAAATCACAAAATAATATACAACATAAATCACAAAGACAAATGCATAATATCACGTAACTTAACATAAGCATATAAGACCCTCCAGTCACACTTTATTACCAGGTAATTATAGTGAGAAGACTCACCTCGTAAGTAAAGCAAGTATGTCTCATACTCGAACCACCAGTCTAGCCTCTGCCTAACATATATTGTAATTAACTCTAATTAATAAACTACCCCCAAAGATGTTAGGCTAAATCCTCTACTAATTTTCAAAAGGATAAAAGACCATTTTAGCCTTCCATGGCCTCCAAACTCCACAATTTGACCAAACCCTAAAAGTCAACACCACGCTTGTACGCAGGCGTCGTAAGCACGTAATTATCCGTGTTTGACAAGGATTCCTCCTCCGCAATGTTGATCTTCTGGAACATTCGTACTTACATCGTGAATCCTAAATATTCACGTCGTGAGTTGAGCTTTCTTATGGACATTTATTCTTTTAAGTCTTCAAGCCTCCAAAGTTCCATGCTTTGTCACTTTTATTCCCTTTTCTTCAAAATGCCTTCTATTTGGCTGCAATATATATTTTAACCTTCTAAGTACCATTATTCAATGCAAATAACCAAAATATTAATAAAAATATAAGTAAATATTGCCTAAAAACATGTATACATATGGCAATATCACATGGCGTACAACCCCTTTACGTTGGGTGTACTACTTTATCATGCATGCATCGGGAAACTTCGACGCTAAGCTGGTCGTATCTGGGAGTACACTTAGCGTACGGCCCAAACTTATTTTTCCCACTCTCCTGGTCTTAATCCGTTAAGACCTTAGATATAATCTCAGATCTGGACTAAATTAAGGCTAATACTCCATAAAGTTTTTGACTTTAAGTCTTAGCTTAGCTAAGCAAGTCTAAAACTCCTAAACTCACTCCTTACTCACAAAAGTTCTCATATATCATGTATGGGAAGATCTTGACGTCCAAGATCCCATTTTAATGAGTCCACTCAACTAGAGACACTTAAAGGGACAGGTATTATGCTCTGGACTTCAACAAACTCATAAAGTTTCAGGCTTTGGAACATAAACCCTAAAATGAACCACAATATGCACAAATCAAAACAATGACAAAGCTTTGAGCTTGATACCTCCAAATGATGCACCAACCATAAGGAAACTCAGATTCAAAGCTTGTACTCCAACTCTACTCTCTTCAAAGCTCCTTCTTCACCCAAAGAATCTACAAAGATCACTGAAAAAGTGTGACTGGAGGTTCCAGGTGGCCGGTTGGTGCTACGGGTTTATCGTTACAATGTCAGGTAGGTGTGTTCTATGACTTTAGGACTATAATGGCCTTATAGTAGGTGTATGGGTCCCAAGTGGTCGGTTAGTGTTACGGGATGATCGTTGCATTGTTAGGTATTGGTGTTGGTACGGGTTTAGGACCATAATGGGTTTATAGTACGTGTATGGGTCCCAGGTGGTCGGTTGGTGTTACGGGATAATCGTTCCAATGTCAGGTAGGGGTGTTGGTATGCATTGAGGAGCATAACGGGCTTATAGTAGGTGTATGGGTCCTAGGTGGTCGGTTGGTGGTATGGGTTGATCGTTACAATGTCAGGTAGGGGTGTTGGTACAGGTTTAGGACCGCAATGGATTTATAGTAGGTGTATGGGTCCCAGGTGGTCGGTTGGTGGTACGGGTTGACCGTTACAATGTCAGGTAGGGGTGTTGGTATGGGTTTAGGACCACAATGGGTTTATAGTATGTGTATGGATTCCAGGTTGTCGGTTGATGGTACGAGTTGATCGCTATAGTGTCAGGTAGGGGTGTTGGTACGGGTTTAGGACCACAATGGGTTTATAGTAGGTGTATTAGTCCCAGGTGATCAGTTGGTGGTACGGGTTGATCGTTCTAATGTCAAGTTGGGGTGTTGGTACGATTTAGGACCACAATGGGTTTATAGTAGGTGTATGGGTTCCAGGTGGTCGGTTGGTGGTACGTGTTGAACGTTACAATGTTAGGTAGGGGCGTTGCTACAGGTTTAGGACCACAATGGGTTTATAGTAGGCGTATGGATTTTTTTCTTACATAATTTAAAATAAAATAAAAAATCTTAACAAAGTGTTCACACAGAAAAATTAGTAAGCTAACTAAACCTTATTCTTATTTTCGTTTTATTATACTATTTTCCAATTGTATATACATAATTAAATGTTAAATATTTTTTTATTTCCAATAGTCATATAGTTGTATCCTAACGTAAAATTGTTAATTTACAAGGACCAAATTTGTATCATTTCTATTAATATCAAGTAACTCGAAATAATGTTTCAAAAACCAAAACGTGTTTCCAAACCATAATTTATGCTTCTCATTGTGTGGGTTCACTTTCTGATTAAAATTTTGAACTTTTTTGAATTCGTCAATCAAAATTAAGCAAATATAATAAGAGGCAAACATTTTTTTTCCATTTTGTTTTTGGCTCCAAATCAAGGCGGGAATTATTCATCTATCTCACCGCCAAAACTATGACGATCAATCCATCAGATCAAGGAAATTCCGATAAATTTGGTAACAACCCTCAATTTAGGACGTACTAACAATGTAATATTTAAAAGACTTTGATTTTTTCAACCACTGTATGGTTTTTCTCTAGGCTATATCCCAGTTGGATTATAATTCAGTTCATCATTCGACAACATTCATCATGCATTTCTAATGTACGTATATTCTTTGTGTATGATGTCAATGTTATTGATTGTATTGATTAGGGATTATACATAAAAAAGAAAATTTTTTATTCTTCATATTACTTTGCTTGTTGCACACCAAACGTTCGATGAAATGTGTATGTGAAATTTTGTATGTAATATATGTTACTCATACATTTTCATTTAACATATAAATAATCAAACTTATTTCATATGTTTCATGTCAACAGAAGAATCATAGAGGTGAACAAGGAACAACATCAAGATATGCCCGCCTATGATATGGAATATGAGCAAGATGATGGAACCGAAGTTTATGAATTGGACACAGAAGATGGTCAAAATAAGGACATTGACTATAATAGTCATTCAGTTTCGGAAGAAAAAAAATCCAAAGCACACTTCCTACAAGGTCACCTACGAAGAGGGGTCTGACTCGATTGCCAAAGCTGAAGACTGAGTATGTCAATTCTGGTGGTAGAAAAAAACGTGTCAAGTTTGATGAATTCGGTAAGTTTACAGGGTAGAATAATGCATTGTTTGTTAGTTATTTGGGAGATCTTGTCCGCGAGAAGGTGGGATTAAATGCTCTTTGCTGGATGAAAGTAAACCGGAAGTGAATGAAAAATTTGGGAAGAGATTACAGTAAAAAAAAAAAATTCACATTTTTTAACTGCGTCTCATATTTTAATTACAAATCATGTATTAAATTCTAACAAATTCATTATTGTTTCATTTTAGCGCCATTTTGAAGTTGATGAAACTGGAAAAAACAATTTGTGATGAATAAGGCTTGGTATCCTTCTACGAAACTTCAGAAGGAAATTGTATGCAACTTACATCAAGCCACATCTAGGCAATTCCAAAAAAACTTGGAGAAATCCCTGTTCGATATCGTGCAATAATTCCTAAAAAAAGATGATTGGAACAAATTCATGACATATACGCATTCTGAACAGTTTAATGTTACAACTTTTTTTCCAAAACTTCTTCATTAATTTATCATAAAATTACCAAAAAGTGCATGACAAATCTTTTTTTTTTTTTTTGACAGGTTGTGTCACAAAAGACTATCAAAGCGCGAAAGATGTCAAAGTATGTTGATCGGATGGGACGAGGGGGGTATACTACTTTTAGGCGGAAGTTGGTAAGCTTTTTTTAGCTATATGATCCTATTATATTTCCTTCATAGCATTGTACTTAACATAATTTTACTTTATATTGTTTACAATTTAATTTTTTTTTATCAAGATTGAAGAGAAAGTGATTTCAAAGGAAGAAATGCCCCCAAGGTAAATTATGTGGTGTAAAGGACATGAAAGTAAACGAGAATTTTAAGGATGAAGATGTTAAACTTATGGCGGATAAACTAGTAACTTCAATAAACTTTTTTATTACTTTTACTGTAAATATTTTAATCAAATATATTAGGACAATAATTATTAATATTTTGTGTGCTAGATGGAACAAGAAAATCAGATAAAAGAAGTACAAGTAAATGTTGAACCAGGCATGGATGTCATGACCTTAGTTTTTGGCAAGGAAAAGGACGGATTTTTAAAGGGTGTCGGCATAGGAGTTACTTACAACATATATTTCAATGTTCCTCGCAATAAAGGATCATCTAAGGAAGAAATCAAAGATCTTAAAGTTGCATTGCATAATGGAAAACTTGAGCTTGAGAAAAAAGATGTTGAACTCAAGGCTTTGTCTACAAAGGTTAATGAACAAGATCAAACACTAAAGCTAGTTTTGGCTCATCTTAAAGCAAAAGGAGCTGACTTTCCAAATCTGTCTCATACAGTTCTAAGTAATCTTATTAACAACATCTATTGTAAATGTTACTTGTAAATTGCATTTCTTTTAGACATTTTCCATGTTTCTTTATATTTTCTAGGGTATTTCAAGTGACAAGATCGTTGAAAGTAGTGAAACGACTCCTATTAGTCTCAAAACCAAGGAACCATCAAAACCTGTAACACCAGTATGTTATCATCTTACAATATCATTGTTGATATACTTTTTTTTGGTACTAATTTTGGTTTTTTCACTTTGGACTTTAACTTATTTAGGTTATTGCAAAACCCACCAAGAAACAAGTTCAAACCAACTCTGCAACTGCAACTCTCGATACACAATTGATTTCCACGAAATCTGCAACAGTAGTATATAATAACTTTACAATTTTAAATACTTTTAGTTTATCATTTATATTAAAATATAATTTTACATATATGTCTTAAATTTTTATATTAGGAAAATACAAAACCCACCAGGAAAGTTGTTGAGTCTAAGACTGCCACTATCAATCCTGAATACCAAAAATTTCACCAAATAAACCCCTTCACTTGGTCAGTTTTTTTTTACATGTTGAATATACATTTGTGTCTTTTTTTTTCCGATTCTAATATTACTTATCATTGTAGCCAATCAAGTATAGTCTATGATATCTATATAAAAGGAACATTGTTGCTCATGCTACCGTTCACTTATCATCAAAAAGGCAATTCATTCATGGAGTTGCTCTACAAGATGATTGCTATAAAGTTTCTGTTGATGAAGTGGTAATAAAACATGCATTTCTACCCCATACAACTGGAGAATTCACACGTTGAGGATGTATATAAAAGTTTTGTTCCATGGCCAAAATACCTTGTGCAAACCGAGTCAAAGGTTTGTTTAATTGTGTTCACTACTTTGTGCATTACACTTTATTTTCTTCATAAAGTAATATAGTAAGTTTTTGATGAACTCATTTTTTGTTTCAATGTTGTTATAGGTACCAAAAATTATATCACATCAAGAACATCAACATCAAAACTCAAAGAAAAGGAAACCAACTTACATATCATCTGATGCCCTTCTCAAGAACATAAGCAGCAATAAAAATAAGAAGAATGCCTAGTTATGTTTAGGTTTTTGTTTATGATGTGTTCGATTTTTTTACCATTATTTAAATTCTTGAAATTAGGACAATTTTTTTTTTGGTATTTTAATTAGGAATTTAATGTATCGATTTGGATTTCAAATATTACTAGTATCAAATAATGAATTTTGCTTTCGTTTCATATTGTTGGGCTTGGTTACTTTACTTTAAATTATTTTGATGTGTCTACAATGTAGAAAAAGTAACAATAAATATTAAATTAAAGAGGCTTTAATATAAATTTGACCATATTTTATAGGTTTTCAATGTCTCTAAAATTATACAATGGTTACTTTACATCATTTTTTAACGTGTGGCTAAATGGTTAACAATAGTCATAATATACAAGAATTATGAGTCGACAGTTGTTTTAAAATGATGTTTATTCTAAATTTTTTGTGACTAAGTTAAACATTGACAACATGAAAAACAATTCATGTGGCAAATAAATACCATAATTGGTTGTTGTTGTGACTAAATACAAGCAAATCATCACTTACAAAAAAAATTATATGTGTCCATTTGTCACACCCCCAAACCAGAACGGCGGAAACATTCGGGGGCGGAGGACGTCATATTCAGTATCATAACAGTTCATAGAAAGGAAAGTACACACCACCATATATATTAAAGTTTCCAAAATGTTTACATAATTGTATCCGTTACATGTTCAAAAGTTAAATACATAAACATCTTTCAAAAGAAGTAATTAACGTCAGCACGTTAATCTCCAAAAGTTGATTTCCAAATCTGCTTAGTGGTTCCCTGAGAATACAAGTTATTTCAAAGAAAAAGTGTCAACATTTAAGTTGGTGAGTTCATGAGTAGTGTTTTGAGAAAATGTACGCCATTCGAAAGTTCGTGTATGTTTTCCAAAAAACGCAGTTTTTCAAATGTAAAGAGTTATGATTTGTTGTGTTTGAAAATGAATGTATTAGATCCAGAAAAAAATCTCATATTTTCCCTAATGGTTGAGATATGAGTTGTTGTATTTTCCAAGAAAAACCCTTATTTTCTTATAAAAGTATGAAATGCATATAAATGTTCGTGTTATAAGTTGTAAATGGTTGCACCAAGAAAATCCCTTATTTTCCTATTAGTTGTTTGGTTTGTATACAGGAAAAACCCTTATTTTCCTGACATAACTGGCAGTCTCCAAGACCGAAAATCGCAAGCAACCGACGTGCTTGTAAGTTGTGTCATAGTTTTACATAGTAAAGCTATACGAAGATCGCACTTGTTAGATGAAGAATAGTTTTAATAGCTACTCGTTCATAAAAGCATAATACCATAATAATTGTATATCCGATGAGTTTTATAACCGTACTAAACATAATATGCCTGTAGCGACGTTCTTCAGGCGTCGTAGCGTTATGACAACTGTCACCCCAAAAGACGGACTGTAGCTAACAGTCAGGGCGCGGGATCATGACTTCCCGTATAGATCTATACACATTTGACACGTTCTCCGAACGGGAGACTCTGGTTATAGACAGAACTTGTAGCGATACCTTTTCTCAAAAAGGCAGTGTTTGAAGATGTACACGTCTCACGGATTCTCAACTAAGTTTGTATTAAAGTAGTAGTTTGTATGCAAAGTTTATCCTTTTTCACAATGTTTGACAAAGCATAAATCATAAGTTCTTTGAATGCATAAAATGATTTAGTAAAGAATGTTACCCTTGATATGATGTATTTGTATGTAAACGTATAAATAAAACATATTTCTATTTATAAACATATTGTATCCCAAGAGGGTAAAGCTGTGTTGTGAGGTGTTTTGCATCATAATAACTTCATAAGATAGTTAAAACAACAGTATGAAAAGTATATCAAAAGATTGATGTTTCACATGATTTTAGTCGTGTGTTTACTTGTATTCCTCCCTTAAAAGAGTATAAAAACATTTAAAATGTATTTAAAGAGTGTTCGAAGGGGATATGAACTCACTTGATAGTTTGAAGATAGCGAGATGGAAAACCGGACAGAGTTTCGTCTCGGGAAATGGATTTTCCTCGGGATTCTCGGGAATCTTGGGAGTAAAATCGACCCTCGGGACTTGAGCAAAAAGACCAAAGCTTCGGGTTTGAACAGGCACGCAAAACGAGGCAAGATTGTGAGATAGAGGAGAGAGATATGAGCATTTTTCTCGGAAGCCCTCGCATTCTATTTATAGGAAGGCTGAACCGCCTCGATACGCGGGGCGTACGCTCGTACGCAGCGCGTACGCGTACGTCATGCATGACCGAAGCCTCGACTGCCTCGGCTTCGGATGGGACGGGTCGGTGGGGAGGCGGGTCGGATGGGACGGCGGGTCGGATGGGACAGCGGGTCGGACGGGCGGGTCGGACGGGTCGGAAGCCTCGGATAGGGCGACGTGGACGTTCCGAGGCCAAGTCTCTCGGGTACGCAGCGCGTACCTCGGATGAGGACGCTGACTCCTCTTCGGATAAGGTCCGAATTTTGATTTAAATAAATATATAATTTATTTAATAAACTTCAAAAATTCATATCTTCTTCATACGAACTCCGTTTTCGATGGTCTTTATATCCACGCGTAGGTGAGACTACGCTCTACAACTTTCGTTTAGACTCTGTTGGCAAATTCCGAAATTATTTTTATTATTTATTTTACAAATCATCGTGTTTAAGGAATTTCTTTAAAAATTCATAACTTCTTTATCTGACGTCGGTTTTTGTCAGACTTTTTACCGCTGAAATACCATTGTCGAGACCTTCGATTCTCGTTTAGGTCATTCCGGCCAAAAGTCGCTCGATCTCCGATTCGAGTTTTTACGTAACTTCGTATTGCCGGTTTTTGTCGGAAAACTTAGAATGGTCATAACTTCTTCGTTATAACTCGGATTTTAGTGTTCTTTATATGCTTGGAAACCTTAAGACGATATCTATTACATAGCGTACTCCAAACAAAGCCTTTGAATACTTCATTTTTTGATGATACTCTAATTACTTTTTCAAAGAGGTTACAAGACTCGAATTTCAAGGACCTGAAATGACGGGTTGTTACACCATTTACCGAACATGGTCATGCTCACCGTAATTATATGTATCTAAAATATACCCAATAGTCTTAATACGATACCACATAGTCCTTAATTTTAACAAAATGTGTGTCTTTATAATACTTATGATTGTATTTCACTGAATTGTGTGTCTCTATACGATAGGCTATAGTCACTAAAATTGATTGTTTTTTGTGATTAATTATTAGCAAGTCGCCACATATGGAATTAATTTCATGTCGCCATTTAGCAAACATGGTCATGCTCACTGTAATTAAATGTTTACAAAAGATACACAATAGTCTTAAAAAAATTTAAATTGTGTGACAATATATAAGAAAACAACTACACTAAAACATCATGAATGTTGCAAGTTTGTGATATACAGCCACCACAGATACTAAATAAATGTGTCTATTGACGGTTTAACGCTACTATATTGGATATTTAAGGAACAAAATTCCGTACACATTTGCTACACTTTTATAATATGGCCACAAGTTTTCATATCATACGAAAACTATATTTTAAAATGACCATAAGACCCATATGATGGCTTCACCTTCAATCACACTTTCAGTGAAAAAAATAAATTCTCACTATACGCATATGGTCACACTTTTTCGGTGAGTCTGTAGGTCATTTTTGTACTGGTGTGGGGCACCCTCAAAATAAAGTCCTCAAGCAATTATCTTCTTTACTTTCGTTTAATTCTAGTACTATCGACAATTGTAACTCTTTTCAAATCAATAAAAGTCATCCCTTACCCTTTCATGCCTCATCTCTCACATCTCATGCTCCATTAGGTCTTTTATCTTTTATCTTCGGATGTATGGTGCACCCTATCGAATTTATTGATCACTTCAAATACTATATTATCTTTGTTGATCATTTTATCAAATATATATGGTTGTATCCCATGAATAGGAAATCTGATTCACTAGTGATATTTATTCGTTTCCAATTACTGGTAGAAATCTGATTCACTAGTGATATTTATTCGTTTCCAAAATCAAGCAACTTTTTCTAATAATGGTGGAGAATACATAAAGTGATGGGTTTTGAGCATTCTAACACTTCCTAAGTGTACATGCAACCCTAATAACCTTGGATCTATGTTTGTCTAATTATCATGCAAAGTTGAATTTCCAAGGTTATATTCCTCTCTAGCATACATGGGGAACAATTTTAACTTGAATCATAGATAGAATAACTTACCATGTTGTTGCTTGTGTTCCTTGAAACCTTGTGAGCCTAGCACCCCAAGTGTGATGCCTCAAATGCTTCACACAACACCAAATGCTCTTGGAAAGACTCTTGAGATAACACACACTTCTTAAAATCGGCCAAGCCCTCTTGTTTCTTAGTGTAGCCGATTTTGGTGGAGAATATGCTTCTTATATAGTGTTGACACATCTAGGGTTACACCATGTAAACCCTAATGTGTCATGACTCTTCATTTCCATGACCCATGGGTTTGTAACTCCCATGGAGCATCCTATGGGTAGAACCCAACTTGATAATCCATGGAGCCTCTTAGCCCACTATACAAGATATGGATGATTTACATAATCAACCCATGTATTTAATTAGTTATCCTTTGATCACTTAATTAATTCCAAATTAATTCTTTGATCAACTAATCAAATGATATTATTAATATATTAGAACTTATAATATATTAATAATCTCCAAGTGTTATTTCTCTCATTTAGTCTATCCAATTGCATGGTGCCATGCAACCCAAATGGACCATGCCGGGTCGGGTCAAGTACAAGTCCGAAATAGTTATGGACTTAGACACCTTATCCAACAGTCTCCCACTTGGATAAGTCTAATAACTATATCTCTAGTACTTCAGGAACCGACCGGTAATTGTAGCTCTTTCAAGGTCTCTCGGAACTGAGAAGATGATGGTACGCCATTTAAGATAAGTGATCATATAATCCTCCGTTCTAGTTATCAGCCGGACAAATACATGGAACATTGTCTTGCTTATTGTCCAGCATTTGTTTCCCGATTTCCGATTTGTTTGACATAGAACTTAATTGAACACATCAACTTAGTTCTGACCGGGCCCGGTACATGGGTCAAAACAAAATCATCGAGGGGCCCAGATATCAGCTTCTAGTCCAAGAAGGAACGGATAAACTTCGACTCATATGTTTGTTCTACCACTCATTGAATTACACACAAAAGTACGTTTTATAACATCGAGTTACCAATGTGATTTCGTACAGTCAATGCATAACCAACTTGTAAGTAACAAATCATATCTCTAGGTTTGAAGACTTATATGATATTACCGTCTCACGATCACTCGAGATATAATTCCATGAAGTGATTCCAGTGAGCGTGGGTTGAGTCCAATGCTCAGAACTTATGAGCACTCATGATTGTTGTAGCCTTGTCCAAGACCTCTACAACCAAACATGACAGTCTTGATTCATATCTACTTCCAACATATGACCGACTGTGGAGGTTTGAATAATATGTTATACCAAACAAAATTATTCTGGAAGTCAAAACATGCAAAAGAAATATAGTAAACGATCGACAAGAGATAGCAACACTTTACTCATAAATAAAACACTTTTATTCATCATCAAATGTCAATTACACTTTACAAATTTCGAGATTATCTAACTACTAAATTTAATATCATCCTTCAGCCCTATGCTCCGAGCATGCTGAAGATGCTTAACCCGAGTCAGTCCCTTTGTGAGGGGATCTGCCGGATTCTCATCTGATGATACCCTCTTTGCCACGAGTTGTCCTTCTTTGATCCGATGTCTAATGAAATGGTATTTTCTGTCGATGTGTCTGGATCTCCCATGATCCCTTGGTTCCTTGGCTAAGGCAACAACACTTTCACTATCACAGAAAATTTCCATTGGCTCTTTAATAGCTGGTATAACTCCAAGGTCTCCAATGAAGTTCTTCAGCCATACCGCCTCCTTTGCTGCCTCGCTAGCTGCAATATACTCTGATTCACAAGTAGAATCTGCCACTGTCTCTTGCTTGGAACTCTTCCAAGAAATTGCTCCTCCGTTTAGGGTAAAGACCCAGCCCGGCTGAGAGCGGAAATTATCCCTATCAGTCTGGAAGCTAGCATCACTATACCCTACAACTCTCAAGTCATCACTCCCACCGAGGGTAAGAACCCAGTCCTTAGTCCTCCGTAGGTACTTGAGGATATTCTTTACCGCAGTCCAGTGTGCCTTGCCAGGGTTCGCCTGATACCTGCTAACCATGCTCAAGGCAAAAGCTACATCGGGTCGAGTACACGTCATAGCATACATGATCGATCCTACAGCCGAAGCGTAAGGTGTTCGACTCATTTCTGCTATCTCAGCCTCAGTGCTAGGGCTTTGTGTCTTACTCAATCTGGTGTTACTCTGGATGGGTAACTCTCTTTTCTTGGAATCCTGCATGCTAAATCTCTTCAGCACCTTATCCAAGTAGATACTCTGACTAAGTCCAATTAGTCTTTTACTCCGATCTCTCAAGATTCTTATCCTTAGAATATAGGCAGCTTCACCAAGGTCCTTCATAGCGAAACACTTCCCAAGCCAGGACTTTACTTCCTGCAAGGTTGGAATGTCGTTTCCTATGAGTAGTATGTCATCCACATACAATACCAAAAAGCTAACTATACTCCCACTAGCCTTCACATACACACAAGATTCATCTTCACTCCTAGAAAAGCCAAATTCCTTGACCTTTTCATCAAAGCAAAGATTCCATCTGCGAGGTGCTTGCTTCAATCCATAAATGGATTTCTCAAGCTTACACACTCTATTAGGGTACTCGTTGCTGACAAAACCCTCTGGCTGACTCATGTAAACATCTTCAGCCAACTTTCCATTAAGGAAAGCGGTTTTGACATCCATCTGCCATATTTCATAATCATGAAATGCAGCTATGGCTAACAGAACCCGAATAGACTTAATCTTGGCTACCGGAGGAAAGGTCTCATCATAGTCCATTCCAGGAATTTGAGAGAAACCCTTTGCAACCAGTCTAGCCTTATAAGTGTGTACGTTACCATCCATGTCGGTCTTCTTCTTGAAGACCCATTTGCACCCTACTGTCTTACGACCTGGTACATTTTCAACCAAGTTCCAAACTTGATTGTCATACATGGATTGTATCTCGCTATCCATAGCCTCTTTCCATTTAGCAGACTCGGGGCCTGCCATGGCTTCCTCGTAGCTGTTAGGGTCATCTTGACTTACTAGTGTCTCATCACTAATAAGTGTCTCACCTTCTGCAGTAATATGGAATCCATAGTAATGCTCAGGTGCACTCCTAACTCTCGTGGAACGTCTCAGAGGTACACATTTGTCAATTGGCTCAACAAGAGTTTCCTCCTCAAGTTGAGGGCTAGAGTTTGAAGTTCCTTCACTGCTTGATTCTTGAATTTCTTCAAGATCAATTTGCCTCCCACTGTCTCCTTGGCTTATAAACTCTCTTTCTCGAAAGACTCCTCTTCTTGCTACAAAGACCACATTGTCACTAGGTCTGTAGAAGAGGTAACCAAAGGATCGCTGTGGGTAACCGATGAAAATATACCTCTCGCTTCGAGGTTCGAGCTTATCATGAGTCTCGCGTCTCACGAAAGCCTCACAACCCCAAATCTTGATGTGGTCTAGTTTAGGTACTTTACCAGTCCACATCTCGTGAGGAGTTTTTGCAACTTTCTTTGTAGGGACTAGATTAAGAATATGGGCGGCAGTCTCTAAGGCATACCCCCAGAATGAGATTGGTAGCGTATCTCGACTCATCATGGAACGAACCATATCTAACAAGGTTCGATTACGCCTCTCAGCCACACCATTCAACTGTGGTGTCCTGGGAGGTGTCAATTGTGAGACTATCCCACATTCCCTTAGATAGTCGAGGAACTCTGAACTAAGATACTCACCACCATGATCGGATCGAAGCATCTTAATGTTCCTGCCCAATTGATTCTCGACTTCCTGTTTAAATTCCTTAAACCTCTCGAAAGTCTCTGACTTATGCTTGATCAAGTAGACATATCCATATCTACTATAATCATCAGTAAAAGTCAAATAATAACGATTAGCATCCCTTGTGGCATGTTTGAATGGTCCACACACATCCGTGTGTATAAGGTCCAACAAACCTTCACCCCTCTCACACGAACCTGTGAAGGGTGACTTTGTCATTTTTCCAAGTAAGCATGATTCGCAACTATCATCTGACTTTAGGTCAAACGACTCCAAGACTCCATCCTTTTGGAGTTGGCCTATGCGCTTCTTGCTTATATGTCCAAGACGAGAATGCCATAATGATGCTTTATCCAAGTTATTATTAGTAGAATCAATACACAAAACATTATTTCCTAAGTTATCTACAACAGATACAGCTTCATACACACCATCACAAGGTAATGCTTTAAAATAAAGAACATTATTAAAGAAAGCATCAATAGAACCAACTTCATTATTAAATGAAAAGGTAAACCCTTGTTTGTACAAAGCATGAAAGGAAATAATATTTCTTGCCATTCCTGGCGAGTAACAACATTTATTCAAATCTAAACTAAACCCACTACTTAGCGATAAAGTATAAACTCCAATCTTGGTAACAGGTATAGCTTTCCTATTCCCCATGATCAAGTTTATCCTTCCTTGCTCCACATCCTCACTTCTTCTTAGTCCCTGCAAGTCACAACAGATATGAATACCACACTCGGTATCAAGGACCCAAGAATTAGAATGGGGTGAGTTATTAGAAATGATAGTGTAAATACCTGCATGGTTGGGTTTAACTTTCCCATCCTTCACATCTTGCTGGTATTTTGGGCAGTTCCGCTTCCAATGAGATTTTTCATGGCAATAGAAGCATTCAGCCTCTTTTGGGTCAGAAGAAGGAGTAATGAAACCTTTCTTGGTTCCACTTGAAGAAGAGCCATCAAGGGTCCGAACCTTGGTACCCTTAGAAGAGCTCTTTCTCTTCCTCCCTCGACTTTTCCCGATTGCCAAAACCGGAGTAGAGTTTTGAGTAGGAGTGATAGCAACCGACTTCCCCTTAAGACCTGATTCTGCGGTCTTGAGAAGTCCCTGAAGTTTGCTGAGAGTGACTTCTTCCTTGTTCATGTGATATGTCATGCGGAATTGATCATAGCACGATGGTAAGGAATGCAAAATAATATCTATTGCAAGATCCTCCGGGAAGTTCACATTAAGCTTCAGCAAACGATCCACATACCTTTGCATTTTCTGCATGTGGCTCGTGACGGATTCCCCGTCCTTCATCATGGTTGTTATCATGGAGCAGATGATTTCATACCTCTCTTGTCGTGCACTTTGATGGTATCTTTCCATCAAATCTTGGTGCATTTCATAAGGGTAGAAATCCTCATAAGACTTTTGGAGTTCCGCTATCATCGTGGCCATCATGATGCAAGCCACTTTCGTAGCATCCCTTTCATGTGCCCGAAATTCAGCGATCTCCTGAGGAGTTGCAGTGGACTCATCAATCTCCTTAAGCTCCTTGTCAAGGACATATTCTTTGTCCTCGTAGCGGGTAATCATCCTGATGTTTCTGATCCACTCATTGAAGTTGGATCCATCAAAGGTGACTTTCCCACACAAGTTCATAAGGGTAAAGGAGCCATTAGGATTAGAGCCAGAAGCATTGTTGAAAGACATCTGAAGGAAAGAGAACAAGATTAGTTTAGATATAAGAGAGTCCTTAATAAAACACCCAAATGTAATATTAAGGCTAGGATCCAATCACAATATAATATAACTTAGAAGAGGTATGCCGTAATCTAAGCTATATCATATTTGAAAGGTAGGTGAATGACGATTCACCAATTTCCACCACGAAAATCGCAATATTTTAGTATTAGGTTTTTGAATGGTTCTTAGAAATTCCTAGATTCTTTGAGATTCAATGAACTTTTCAAAGGCATGTTTCAATCTCGAGTGTGCCCTCCAAGTTTTGTGACTGGGATACCGAGGATCACAAAACGAGGTGTGAAGTAACCATGCAAATCACTTGGTATCCTTAAAGTTTATCACTCAATCGATGTGCCGGTTAACCACACACGCTCCATCGATACTATAATAAACCCTAAGTCACCCTTTACCTACCTTGTTAAGTCCAAGTTAGTGTGCCGGTTAACCACACACGCTCCACCAACGACTTAATCAAAGTGTAAAGTGTAATTTCATGGAATAGCACCTTATTCACATTTTTCCTAAAGTAACTAAGATTGGGAATTTAATAAAACATTTAGTTACTTTATAATATTCATCATACTTTGAATGAGAATTAATAAGTCCTTGTCTTACCCGTTCGGCTAACGACCCTCCACCGATCAAGCAAGCGGTGGGTGAGAGTGGACACCCATTAAGTCACCATTTTATAGGCAACAACCTTATACCCACCTTATAGACCGGCTTCGTGAATGAGGCGTACTAGCGGTAAGACGACTTTGTTCTTATACATATATATATATATATATATATATATATATATATATATATATATATATATATATATATATATATATATATATAATTATTAAATCATAATAATATAAGTATAAGGGTTGAATTTTAACTTTTAAAATTCTAGGGGTTGGAACTAAAGTTTTAACTTAACTTTACTTGTTCCAAAACTTGAAGGCAAGTTTTGTAAACTTTCAAAACTTTTTCACTTCTTGTAACTTATGAGTTTAATAGAGTAATAAAATGAGGACTTTTCATTTTCCTAACTCTTGTGTTCTTTTAATGGTTTTTAATCCAAGAGACTTTTGGTTTTCCATAACTTGAGGACAAGTTATGGACTCCATTAAAACACATTATGATCATGAATTAATCCACCACATAGGTTACAAATAATTCCTATGATCATCTAAACATCATAAGAACAAGAATATGAATATGAACACTTTCAAGAATCAAAATCACATTGAATCTTTGTAATTTTGATAACTAGTTGTTGTAAATGAGTTAGAAAAGACATTACACCTTCTAAAACAAGTTTTCAAGTACCAAAACATTTTAGGGTAATGATTCTAATCCATTTCCAGCAACTCAAGTCGAAATTCTGCACTCTGTCGAACCTACTCGCCGAGTGCATAAACCTACTCGCCGAGTAGGTTGAAGATACACATGAACTCGACGAGTCCTCCCCATGGACTCGCCGAGTCCATCAGTCAGACAGCAGACTTTTCGACTTTCTTCAACTTTTAAGCACAAATAACAAACAAACAAGCCTAGGCTCTGATACCACTGATGGGTTTTGAGCATTCTAACACTTCCTAAGTGTACATGCAACCCTAATAACCTTGGATCTATGTTTGTCTAATTATCATGCAAAGTTGAATTTCCAAGGTTATATTCCTATCTACCATACATGGGGAACAATTTTAACTTGAATCATAGATAGAATAACTTACCTTCTTGTTGCTTGTGTTCCTTGAAACCTTGTGAGCCTAGCACCCCAAGTGTGATGCCTCAAATGCTTCACACAACACCAAATGCTCTTGGAAAGACTCTTGAGATAACACACACTTCTCAAAATCGGCCAAGCCCTCTTGTTTCTTAGTGTAGCCGGTTTTAGTGGAGAATATGCTTCTTATATAGTGTTGACACATCTAGGGTTACACCATGTAAACCCTAATGTGTCATGACTCTTCATTTCCATGACCCATGGGTTTGTAACTCCCATGGAGCATCCATGGAGCATCCTATGGGTAGAACCCAACTTGATAATCCATGGAGCCTCTTAGCCCACTATACAAGATATGGATGATTTACATAATCAACCCATGTATTTAATTAGTTATCCTTTGATCACTTAATTAATTCCAAATTAATTCTTTGATCAACTAATCAAATGATATTATTAATATATTAGAACTTATAATATATTAATAATCTCCAAGTGTTATTTCTCTCATTTAGTCTATCCAATTGCATGGTGCCATGCAACCCAAATGGACCATGCCGGGTCGGGTCAAGTACAAGTCCGAAATAGTTATGGACTTAGACACCTTATCCAACATAAAGATGCGAGATCATCTTTCTGCATTTGGTATCACCTGCTTCAAATCACCAACACATACACCTAAGCATGATGGATGTGTCGACAGAAGACATAGACACATTGTCAAAACTGGACTAGCACTCATCTGTCATGCTAGCATCCCTATTACATTTTGGCCTTTTGCTTTCACTACTGCTGCCTATCTGATCAATCGCTTACCAACATCCACTCTCCACTACTTGTCTCTTTTCTAATGCCTATTCCAAAAGAACCAAAGTATGTAAAGCTAAAATGTTTTGGATGCTTATGCTATCCCTAGCTAAGACCCTACTTCTTACATAAACTTCATCCTAGATCTACTCCCTGTGACAAATGTCACATTTTATAGACGCTTGCAGGGCGTCAGGTACTCTAGTGTCGGTTAGTATGGTTACGAGTATCCCAGGTTACCTTATAATTCATGGCCTTAAGGTAACGGTATTTTACACTGTATTTTACACTGTCTGCTGGAAACCCACTATCTGAGTCACACTGTTTTTAGACCTTGCTAGCCGTATCTTTCATTTGATACCGTCTGGGGTCTGTATCCTCTGTTTTTAGACCTTGCTAGCCGTATCTTTCATTTGATACCGTCTGGAGTCTGTATCCTCTGTTTTTAGACCTTGCTAGCCGTATCTTTCATTTGATACCGTCTGGGGTCTGTATCCTCTGTTTTAGACCTTACTAGCCGTATCTTTCAATTGATATTGTCTGGGGTCTGTATTCTTGTTTTAGACCTTACTAGCTGTATCTTTCATTTGATACAGTCTGGGGTCTGTATCCTCTGTTTTAGACCTTACTAGCTGTATCTTTCATTTGATACTATCTGGGGTCTGTATTCTTGTTTTAGACCTTACTAGCTGTATCTTTCATTTGATATTGTCTGTGGTCTGTTTAGCATTACTGTCAAACCTGGCCAGTTATGTAATCGTAAGCTGGAATAAATGTAACCTGATCAACTACATTTATTCGAGATGCGATGAACATGTGCTTGGGAGTGATAGTGGTGTTGCAACAAGTCTGAAACTTACTAACTAGGAATGCTAGAGCCAAACATAAAGTCAAAATACTATAGGAGTATTTTGGAACACTAAAAGATTCACACAAATCCCATAATCACATTCAAAAGATAAGAAAACCAACAAGAAATTAAAATACCATAGGGGTATATTAGAATCCATAACCAACCTTGTGTGAAGAACTAAAAAGTTCCTTATGGATATACCTACAACTATAGAGGGTATACTCCCAAGGTTATATATAATAAGGATCCCATAGGCTAAGAATGTGTGGTTTCGCTCTACTTCCTTTTCCTTGTTTGGATGTGGATACCGAGTAGTATCACATATTTGAAGGCCTATCGGATCTAAGTTACATATGATTTGTATACCCTGTGTAATCGTAGCAGGACATGATATAGATCATCCAATGAAATGTTAATAATCTCTTAGGATTCTTTAGACATTTCCATTCTCGCACGAACCCTGTAGAAAACCCTATCCACTTCAGTGCTTGACAGAAGAGTTGATGCAGACCCAGAAGAGGTTCATTGAGAAGATTTCCTATTCGGAAATAAATGAACTGGGTTGAGGCTATTGAATTCACCAAGTGCCTATATCTTTTTAGGGACATCGGTGAGAAATTCCCTTAAACTTCCGAAATTTCCAGTCATCCATCATGAAGTGATGACACCCGGAGTCGGATTCGGGAGTAAGGTGGAGTAGAAATTCAATGTGTCTTCATGAGAAAAGAACCCTAGGTAACTACCCGAAGGAAACCAACGCCGATTCCAATCCAGATACGAGGCAGACAGAGGGAGCCAGTACATGGAACCCAAGAAGTGTCTTACCCTCGTGTTCGTCACGCTAATGCACCCTTAAAATAATACAATTTAGTGAGTTAGTGGTTACACTACTCACGCTATGTGTTAGGTAAATCGTCGTTTCTCGTTGCCAGTCACACGATTAGAGCAGATGCCCGCACCTCTATTGAGAGTATGTATCCATAAGCCTTCATGAGCCTCTCTTTCCGCTATGTTCGTTCTGAACTGTTCTCAACTCTTTCCAGGCCGGAGAGTGAAACCTTCCCAGTATAAAGGTAACGTAGTAGGAATGACTCGCATCTTATGGCCTTTTCCGATACTCATACTCCTACCTTGATTACAGGGACTACATCATAGGGATGTAGGTCGACACTCAGACAACCAGTACCCGAGGCACGGGAAAAATTTATGCCTAATACAGTCGGGACAGATATGTCCAGGGTTAGCCATCGTCTCTCATTATCTTGTATTCCTTTCCGTGTAGGAAAAACCATGCCTCCGAAAAAGCGTAACCAGTCCACAAGCAAGAAACCTACTCTCTTATTCGATGAAGTTACGTTCCAAGCTGCGGTCTCGGCAGCCGTAGCAGCTGTCATGGCTCCCCTGAATGCTAACAACGCCAATGTTAGCAAGGGCCCTATTGGGAATTCCGATCCTAGCAATGGACAGCAGCAACCAACACCTGTATACCCAGCCACCCAAGAACCTCAACCGAATCCACTAAAGATAAAACTCAAGATCGAGGAGGGAGGTACCTCGGCTCAAGGACTTTCCGAAGGGCAACGAGCTGAGGCAGTCAATACCCCTGTCAATCCTTCCCTCCTGACTTCAAGAAGACCATACCTAGGAAACCTTCCCCACTGCAGCAAGTGTAGCTACCATCATCATGGTATATGCCGGGAACTCTTATGTGCTAGGTGCAACATGAAGGGGCACACTGCTCACGTATGCAGAACTCCGGTGGAGTGTATTGCATCATTCACCAATGTGACGACCAATCCAGTTTGCCGACTATGTGTTGAGATTGGACACTTCAAAAGAGATTGCCCAACTGAAAGAAAAATAAGGACACAGGAGGAGCCTAACTCTACTACTTAGGGAGAAGCATCAAGGAACCCGGATGATTTTGGTACGTCTCTCGATCTCAGATAACTAAACTGAAAACATTAAAATGCTAATTCAAATGTAAATGCTTCCCCAATAAGGCGAAAGTCACAGCACTGATATAAGGTTTAAAATTTATTAGGTAAAACTATAATGGCTAAATATATATGTTACGACCATGTATAATTGAGATGGACAGACCTAGAGTGAGTGAATGCCGCCTCATTTCCTGTTCCTTGTTTGGTTGTGGATTTAGGGCGGAGTCGCTCAGTCAACAGTCCTCCCCACCTTAATTATACATGACTAGTATATGTTAGGCGATTATAGAAATGCCTCATGAGAATCCATTCATGAAAAGATACTCTACTCAGAAACACTTAGAACACTTTATAGATCCGCGTCGACTCTATCGGTCCAAGTATCCGCGACCATGATACACAGGACGAAACCCTAGACGCCTAGAACTTGTGTGCCTGTTCGGCGCATGACTCTATCGACCCTCACTTTATGTCATGTCGAAGTATGCCAATTTCGACGAATCTATCGATCATGGTTTGACGTAGTGCAACCATGTGTACATCCCTAGTGCTGTGTAAAAAGAACTTTCTCCGTAGCCATGTCGGCAAATAAAGGTTCTTCCGAACCTAAAACATAACACAAATGATTAAACCTAATGCGATCCGCCAGTCGTCCCTCTTATCTCAAACCTTCCGAAGTACCCAGGAGAAGGGTACCGCGCGCTGTTGACCGACCCCTCTTAGTCATATGGAAACCGAAGCGAAGAACACTGCAAGATACTCCAGAAGATGATAACCATCCGAAGCATACTCCGTAGATTCCTCAGAAAGACCCTTCACACCTCGCACATCAGGTTCGTGAATCCAGAGGATAGAACTCATGGGATTAACCACTATAACTGAGTATATGCGTAAAAGTGGTATATAATTGAGATCAAAAAGATTTCAGATTTGTGCTTCCTCCCTACTCCCTGTTCCTCGTTGGGTTGTGGGTCTGGGGTGGAGTCGCACAACTGAACATCCTGCCGACCTCAATTATATACGGTTTGCATACACTAAGTATTAGTGGTTAAGCCAAGTATGAGCTCTACCACGAACCTCATAGTAAGACCCTCATCCTATTCCATAAAATAGGAGCTGGAGTCAAGAGAACCACTGCCGGTTAAGCCCACATAGTAACTAACAGCCACAGTTAGTAAAGAGATTAAAGTTCCGAGTGATGGGAACCTATACTCACTAGATTTGACCTAGACTGAGAAAACTCAGAACCTTCTGAAGAGTAGTTGCAGTAGATGCTCGCACTACTCAGGCACTTCGTCCACCCTGTTACAGACTAGTAGTGCCTAAGATCCTCCGCCCTCCCGCATGGAGGAAGTCACTGTCGCCTGGTAGACGATAGACTACATTCTCCGAAGTGAACACTAGGATACCGAGAACTACAGGATAACCCCCGCAGCCAAGAATACTTGATCAAAGTGCGATGTAGTTGCATTAAGCCTCATGACCCAGGTCCCGAAGAGATTATAGACTTAACACCAGCCTTGGTGTTAGTCTAGGGGTTATGTAGGAGCATGTGCTTTCCGCACTAGAATACACCAAAGTCTTAGATATTCATTGGACTATTAGGTGTTCCACGAATACTATCTCACGCAGAAATAGTAGAACCACCTCCCGAGATAGTCCAACACTCATCTAGTGAAACCCTATCTCCCTAACCCTAAGGGTTTCTGTTGGGAATATCTCAAGATTCATTATGCAGGTTCATTTTGCACGAGCTTGAGATAGACACTCTACAGCAAACAGATACCATAGACACGCAACCCATTCGATGACCTAGAAAGCCTCTAAAAGCCAATTGACAGAAACGCGAAACCAAAGATAACCCGAGCTTCCTGAGAACCAACCTGAAGGACTACACTACCACTATGGGAGAGAACGTTAGGAACTTCGGAATGGCGATCACACCAGTGGTGATCTTGCCATAGAAGTACACTATGTTCTAAGTACTGAAAAGCTCTACCCTTCTGAGAGCTTAGGACAATCTGAGAATCCTCGCGGAGATTTGGTCCAACCTTCGTCAGACCACTACTACTTTCGGATATTCCACAAGTTCCACACCAGATGGATCCACTTCTTAGACTGATATGTGTTTACCCGACGTCACTCTTCGTATCCCACTCATCTTGATAGAGACCATTGAGAACCCTAACCTCGTAGATACACCAGTCGGAACGCGCTAACTACACGAGACGGAATACGCATCCCGTAGGTGAAGGTATGTTGGAATGACAAACACAGACCATAGTTCACTTGGGAATGCGAGGACAAACAGAATAGGAAGTACCCTCCTGCCTCTACTCGGTCATTCATACCTACTACCTTTCCTAGACCTGAATTTCGGGACGAAATTCCCTCTAACGGGGGGATGATGTGACAACCCAAGTTTATTCCGTTACATTACCCAGTTACCGTTAACGGAATATTCCACTTTATAAAAGTTTCGTTAATTAGAGGTCGCCAAATAAATAAATGTTTTATTTGTTTACATTTTATGTCGTTATAGTCGTAATAAAGTAAATAAAAACACTTAAATTACATTTCCATAGTAATTTGGAAAAAGTTATATTTTATTACGACCACTAAATCGGGTGCGACCAAAAGCCCCGTTTAACGGTAGTATCAGGTAGAATTCCCGCTGACCTTCAACTCCAACCCCTATATAAGGGAGAGTAAACTCCATTTCAACCTTTTTACTCTCTCTCTACAACTTTTTCCCGAGCCAAAAATCGTCCGTTTCGAGCCCCAAACAAGTTGGTAAACTATCCTAACTTGTTATATAGCTTATCTAGCCTGCAAATTCGAGTTTAAAACATAAATTAGGGACAAAATGATGTGTTTACGGCCCAAGAACACTCTTGGACCGTAAACACCATTTAATGGGGTTTTTAAGCCCCAAAACCCCTCCAAATTGCCCCTAAGGCTTAGATATGACTTTTAGGCTTACATATTCGGACTTAGAACACCTTGGAACAAGTTTTTGGAGAGTAAAATTGAGTTTACTACCCAAGAACTTGCTTGGTCCGTAAACTCCCCTTCATGGGGAGTAAACTCAATTCCATGTGTTAGAAATACCCTAAACACCCCCTATGGCCTTGGAAAAATAGCTTGAATGCAATACCATTGTTGTAAGGGCCTTAAACTTCAATAAAACCAAAGGGATAGGAGTTCACGGCCGTGAACTCCCATAGAGGTGGTTCATGGGACGTAAACTCCCATTAAGTGCCCAAATGATGCCCAAACTCCTTCATTCGACTTGGAAAAATACATAGGATTTATTCTCTATCACTTAAGCCCTTAAAACACCCAAGAAAGATGTCCTTGGGGGCTTACGGTCATAAACTCCCATGGTTGGGGCCGTAAACTCCCATTTGGTCCTTTTAAAAGCCTTAAATACATTCATACCTTTTAGATTTAGACATAGCAAAATTCCACAAACAATGCAAGGCCTTTAAACATCCTAGAACCCCTCCCCATGAGTTTACAGCCGTAAACTCATGGGGACTTGTCCCAGGTCCGTAAACACTATATGGAGAGTTTACTCTTGGAGAGTAAACTCCATTCCGAAGCCATTCACACCCTTAGATGTTACCCGGGACACCCCAAACACTTAACCAAAGTGTTTTCCGCTCTTTAGGGTGCGTATACTTGTTTAATTAGTATTATATATACTAATTGTATGTGAACATATGTTATCATATGTTAAATAGGTCACTAAGTGTGTCCTAGCCTTTACTTGACACCGAGCACCCAACCGGCACCTTCGTCGGATCCACTTACATCAGGTGAGTTCATACCCCTGAATGATCCTTTTAAATGTTTTTACATGTTTTATAGGGTGGAATACAAGTTAAACATGTCAGTTATCATATCAATCACACGTGATTGATAACCCACATGCACAAGGATTTACCACACTGTAAACTGTTTTACCGAGTAGGATACTATAAATGTTTTGTGAAATGTTTTCACTTGTTCAAAACTCTTACTTATACTGTTTTGTCAAAGTTCATTTTAAACTAGTTTATGAAAGGTTTCCAAAGAATTTCAAAAGTTTTTCAAGCTTATTTTACCAAAGAACACCAAGTTGTGATTTTCTTAAGTATAAAGGTTTTTCCAAGGTTTTCATCAAAGCTCTCTTTCATGTCGTATACTCTTACTTGTTAGATACCATTGCTTCGCTTTTACTTAGTTTAAACTCCTACTTGATAACGTTTCCACTTCGTGATACACATATAAATGTTAACGCTTATACTTCACGATCCGGTTATTCCACACTGTTCGTTTATACATCACGATCCGGTTATTCCACACTGATCGTTTATACATCACAATTTGGTTATTCCACACTGTACGCTTATACATCACGATTCGGTTATACTTCACGATACGTTTCCACTTGTTACACACTCAGACGTAGTTAGATGTATGCATGTGCTTGTATAGATTCATATAAATAATGATTGAAGGACTTAGGAAGGCTTGTCCGCCCTATTTCCTTTTCTTCATTGAGATGTGGTCTGGTGGGATCGGATGGCCGTCCGAAGGTCGTTGATTCATTAGTTATATATTATGTATGCAAGCATAGACATATAGGTTTACATTAGTCAGTTCAGTTATGAGTCTCTACCTCTAGTTCAACACTTATATTGGAAACCCACTACCTACTATTTGGGATGCATCTTCGAGACACGACTTTCTCCATCTTCTATTTTGTAAACAGAGTCTCCTGTAGGGAGAGCGGACATTATGTGTATAGATCTATACGAGATTGACACCCCCGCACCCTGACTGCTAGCTACAGTCCACGACCTACCAAGCCAAGGGGTGACAAATGTCACATTTTATAGATGCTTACAGGGCGTCAGGTACTCTAGTGTCGGTTAGTATGGTTACGAGTATCTCAGGATACCTTATAATTCAAGGCCTTAAGGTAACGGTATTTTACACTCTATTTCACACTTATTTTACACTGTATGCTGGAAACCCACTATCAAAGTCACACTGATTTTAGACCTTGCTAGCCGTATCTTTCATTTGATACCGTCTGGGGTCTGTATCCTCTGTTTTTAGACCTTGCTAGCCGTATCTTTCATTTGATACCGTCTGGGGTCTGTATCCTCTGTTTTTAGACCTTGCTAGCCGTATCTTTCATTTGATACCGTCTGGGGTATGTATCCTCTGTTTTAGACCTTACTAGCTGTATCTTTCATTTGATACTGTATGGGGTCTGTATTCTTGTTTTAGACCTTACTAGCTGTATCTTTCATTTGATACAATCTGGGGTCAGTATCCTATGCTTTAGACCTTACTAGCTGTATCTTTCATTTGATACTGTCTGGGGTTTGTATTCTTGTTTTAGACCTTACTAGTTGTATCTTTCATTTGATACTGTCTGGGGTATGTATTCTTGTTTTATACCTTACTAGCTGTATCTTTCATTTAATACTGTCTGGGGTATGTATCCTTTTTTTTTAGACCTTGCTAGTCGTACCTTTCATTTGGTACCGTCTGGGGTCTGTGTCTCTTTTGTTAGACTGAGCCAGGCGTGTCGTTCGTTCGATACTCTCCTGGAGTCTATGATTCCTCTTGCCTTAGTCAGCAGTCTTAACTGCTGAGGCATATGTTATTTTCCCTGATTTCTCCTGCTTTCTTTAATAATCAAATTCTGTATTTTGATAGTGATAGCGATTAAGGGAAAACTACTTTTTACCACATAACTCCGTCCAGTCTTGGTAGAAGACTGCTTTTATTAAAGAAAATATCGGATTTTCTGGAAAAGACACTAATGTAATGGACACTCTAAAACTACCACTTTTATTAAAGTTATTTGGAAAAAATGACACTAAATGCTTATGAACTCACCAGCATTTGTAAAAATGTTGATACTCGCTTTTCAAATAACTTGTATTCTCAGGTCAGCATTAGACAGGTACATTCCCGGAGCTGTTGATGAAGATAGCTTAGTACCAAACTACACTTATATTATTACTTGTATTACTTTGATGTATTGTATGTAAACCATGTAGAACTATTACTATTAATGCAATGTTTTGTTTTACTTTGATTACTATAATGCATGTGTTGTGATACTTGATATGACGTCATCCGCCCCAAAACGTTTCCGCCGTTCCGGTTTTAGGGTGTGACATATTGGCAATAAGACACAAAGATGGAAAGTCTGTGTGTACATACGTCTTAAAGATGAAGTCACACATTGACAAAATTGTTAGGTGTTGATGTTTGAAGGTTTCTATTATTAGCAATAATGGATTTCATTCTTAATTATGTTATTTGTGGAGATGTCAAGAATTTACCAAATAGGGAGAGTTTCTCATCGCCCAAGTTTCAATTGGACAGAAACTTGGAATCATACAACTTGGTTGCGTGATGAATGAAAACTTTCATATTTGGAAATTAGACTAATTCTTTGATAAAGTGTCAAGTGAAGGACTAGGAGATCAAGTACACTAGGTTGTGTGTTGAGCAAATCCACCACAAAGAGAGATAAGATATTCATCATGATTTACTAAAAGGTTAGTAAATATGATTATACTTATAAGATTAAGTGTAATTCTGAGTTGATTGAAAGAGTTTCAATGAATAGCAGTACGAATAAAGAAGAATCAAGTAGGCAAAAATATAAAAGTTTCTCTATTCTAAGAAGAAGGGAGAGTACCTTTTATGATAATTCTTAATGATTAATAATCATATCTCAATTGATCCTCTAAGTGAGTCTTAGTGCATTTGTATGTCTAAGAAGAGGAATCGAGAATTGTGGAAATGGTTAAATCAAGAAGTCAATCATACTTCATTCCAAAATCAAGTCTTAGAGTCATACTCCAAGATTGTGACTTGAGTGACATAATCATAAGTAGGAATGTTCTTATACTTGCACATATTGTTAAGTTGTGATGTCTTGAATAAGACAAAGACCAACTAGTACCAAATTGCATGTAGGTTTTGTCTTGATATAGACACACTAACTCACGGATATTTGCTTTGTCAACAAATGTTTCTTGATAAGAGAATCTAATATGTCAATAGGTCAGTGGGAGTCTCAAGATCTTGAAAAAGTTCAAGAAGAAATCAAGAATTAAACCGATTAAACACTAGCACACAACTTGAGGAATGTAACCTATCGTGTTGACAAAATTTTATTTCCATGCCAATCCAGTTGAGTGATTATGCATATGAGTTTCGTCACAATCATGAATATTTGTGCCTTGTAACTACAATACTTAAGTCAAATTATGAATCCAAAAACATAAGAGCATGAATGATGCTTATTCTATGACAACAAAAATTGCAATCAAATACACCATACAAACATTACAAATCGTCAACAAGCAATTGGAAACCCTAGAAGTTCTTGTTTAGGTCCATTTTGGACTAGGACTTCCTTATTGGTCCCATTGGACCAATATGCTTCCAATTTGACCATCTTGGGCTTAGAACTCATAAATGGGCTCTAATTGGACCCACTTCCGTTTATTTCAACATTTTGGGCCATATTGGGCCTAGAATGAAATGAATCAATTATATGAACAATTTTGGGCCATATTTAACCTAATGTAGCCCTAATAGGTCATAAGAATCACATTTATAGTTATTTGGACCAAGCACCACTTAACATAAACATGAAAAAGGCTTAAGCATGCAAGGCCCAAATTCTTTTCTCTCCCTCTCTAATTCTCGGCCCAAGCCCATGTAAAAAGGGAGAGTTGACTTTCATGGCCACCTCATTTTTACATATTGGGTTTCCATGCATCTTATCTCATATTTCCATGCACATATCACTTCAAGATCTATCTCTTTCTCTCTCTCTTGCTCTCGGCCGATTTCAAGCACACACACACACATTTCACTCATCTTTTTCTCTCAAGAAACTCTCTCATTTCTCCTCCAAAATTTCGAGATCTAAGGAGCTTTCAAGGAGATATCTCCACAAATTCTTCACCTAAGGTAAGATCAAGTTAGGATCTATGATTTTGGTACTTTGTTTTATCAAAATCTTCTTCTAATCCATGTAAAAACCTTGATCACTCTCCTGGAAACTCTCTAAGTTCGAGATCTTCCAAGGAGAGGTACAAAGGCCAAACTTTCTTCTCACTTCTTCTAAAGGCCGAAACCACACCCAAAGGTGAGCTTCATACCCCCTATTTTGCGGTTTTTATAAGTTTTGTGGGGGGGGGGGGGGGGGGAATACAAGCAAATGTGTAGATCTATGAGTATATGTATGCTTTGTGTGATTTCTATGCTTGTATGTATGTTCTTATGTGATTGTGGTGTTGGATCTAGTCAAAAAGACCTTAAAACCGAGATCTACATTAAGTTGTATGAAATAAGTATAAATTATATTATTTCACACAAATCATTTCTAGAAAAATAGCCAAGTTGGTTAATATGAACATCTTTGGGCTTAAAACCCATTTTTGGACTCAAAATGCTAAAAATATGAAACTAAAGGGCCCAAAATGTCAAAATACAAATTCTGAGGGATGAGATGAGTCAAAAAAGTTTCAAAAATGTATTTCCTGGAAATTTACCCTTTGAAAGGATTAAAATGTGAATTTTTAAACATAATGCGCCAAAAATGAACTTTTCGGCCCAATAAAGCCCAAATTGCGAGATTTTCAAATTAGAGGGGCTGAAACTGCATTTTTCTGTAAATCAGGGGACTACTAGTGTACCGAGTCCATTTCAAGGGTTAAAAATGCTTTTCAAATTTGGAAGGGACCAAAGATGTAAAAATTTTCCATTTTGGGTCAAAATTGTAAAAATTGCGAGAATAGAGGTTTCAACCGAGAAAAACTCCATTTTGAGGGACTAAAACTATTTTTCAAGTAAATTGGGGCTGAAAAATACCTTTTCAACAAGTTTTGATACTAAAGTGTCAAGAAAAATGGTTTAAGGACTAAAATGGAAATTTTTTTATTGAAGGGGTTAAAAGTGTAAATTTATACAAGAAAAGGGCTTCAAAAAGAAAATTCTAAGGTTTTATACAATAGATACTTTACGATAAGATACTAGTACCATGATTACCGACAAAATATAATACACCTTCAACACCAAAATCGTTACCAAACGAATTGATTCGGTCTCGAATCAATAACGAATCAAAAATCTAAACACGACGATACTCCAATACACACGCAGAAATTACGGGAAGTCAATACACACGTGGGACCTCACCAGACGTCGATACACCATCTTTGGGCCCGAAAGTTTCAAATCGTGCTTGTTGGGCCTAGCTAGCCCAATAACATGATCTTTAGGCCCGAAGGAAACGCGCTTGCATGATATTGGATCTTATACGACCTAATACCGTGTAAAAGGAGTTTCAATAGCTCATGTGCTGTTGGGCCCCAAGGGTCCTTTGGCACTGCTAGTAAAGTCGAGAATTCACAACTGCGAGTCGGGCCAAGGGCCTTTCGCATTCACGATAGCCTTTAACGACCCATGGAATTAACGAGGGCTTCGCACCCTCTTTTCTTCTTAGGTTGTGGGGCTATGGGAAGTTAGGGTGGTTGGATTAGGTGAGTAGTACAGACGACGCCTAAGGGTTCGTTTGTATAGTCGTAAACTAGCCATTTTCATTAATGCGTGATTACAACAACTCACCGCCCTTAATTAATCCAATGTCACCTGGAATTATCAAATACACACGTCACAACGGTTTAATCAAATATAAAACGCGTATTTTAAAGTATTAGGAAAACATCGGGTTTTCCTTGGGAATTCAACTCTTACACCTACGTGATGCATACCAACTATAACAATTTTTCACAGTTATAGAAATAAACAAGCATACTTACGGATCTTCACGCTTTTTCTTACTACAATAATCTTTTCAGAAAATATCGGATTTTCTGGTGGTTGTTCAAAATCATACAAAACATTATGTTTCAAACATTACTTATGAACTCACCAACATTTCATATGTTCACGTTTTTCAAAATACTTGTATTCTCAGGTAACAGGTAAATTGAAGGGAAAAATGTACTCAGTGATGTCTCTTTGTTTGTTTAACTAGTATCGAACAATCTACTTTTGGGAATGTATTGTTTTGAAACAATGTATTAATGTAAACACTACCAGTTGTAATATTTCAATGCATGGTGATGAATGATGTTATGTTTCATGTATATTCACTGTGATGGTATTCAATTGAGTCACAACAGCCCTCGGACGTTTCCGCCGTCTGGTTCGGGGGTGTGACAGGTTGGTATTAGAGCTTTGTTTATAGTGAACTAGCATATATAGCCACACATTAATATGCAACTATAAACCAAAAGAGGGACTAACACAACTCTGAACAAAACAAGTGGAACACAACAATAAAACACCCTTGCTTGCATTAGGAATAAGAACATAACGTCGAATCAAACAAGATAACGCTAGTATCCCGGTTAATTCAGGACTGTTCTTAGCGGTATCAAGGAGTGGATGTGGCCTGATCAACTACATTCCCTCCAAGGTATGACTAACACATGTTCTGATGAGATCGCGATAGCTAGGGAACTTAAAAACAAACCCCTTTATCACCAGAAGAGAAGAACGTCTGTTTAGTCTAGTGTAGAGTCATAGGAGTAACGATAGTTTATACCTTCCCCCAGCCTTCATGGAGGGAGAGCAGTCGGGTATCCAGTTTCATCAAGTCCTAGTGGCTCACGAGATGCTTGAAGATGAACCAGAAGGGAATCCAGAGGAAGCACACGACGTTGGACCTGATGAATACATAGACATCGACTACGAGTTCGGGGAGACCGACGATGACATCGAGGAAGGACAAGACCCGGACAAAGATCACGCCACGTCGTTCGTGGACGAGGCGCAACCAGACCACTCCGCCCCACCAATGAACCCCCCAAGGGATAACCGCTTTCCCGAAGATGAGATCGCCGCCCTGCGGCAACAGTTGTACGCCATGGAGGCACGTGCAGTGCGAGCTGAGCACGAGAGGGATGAGGTTATTGGAGACATGACGGAGATGGCTTAGTTACTGGCTCAACACTTCGGCATATGACCCCTCCACCACGTAGGACGCACCACGGAGTGTTAGGGATAGACTTATCTTACTAGCTCATTAAGAACTATGCTATGTACCCCGACTCTATGTTTAAGTGACTACACTACTCATAGAGCCGTTATGCTGTCGAACTAGTGTCACTCATGTATGCTCTTACGAGCAAAATTTTCATGTATCAAATGCGGATAATATTAGTAAACTTTTACGTGCTTTGTTATGATATTACAAATTGCTATGTGTTGCGAATCTATGATTGTATGCTACATGATAGAAGTACTTAAGTTCGTGCCGTACACCTAGTCAGTAGGATCACAACCACACGGAAGCCACGTACACGCAACATCTTTCCGTTTCATGATAGAAAGATGCCTCACCGACCTACTCGAGGAAACCCTGGACCAACCCCACCCGAAGTTGACTCAGCCACATTCCAGGCAGCGGTCTCTAATGCGGTCACTGCAGCGATGGCACAAGTTCATCAAGGGAACAATGGAGGAGTCAACGGGCAAGGGGACGGGAGTTCGAACAACAGAATGAATCAAGGACCCACCAAAACATGTACCTACAAGGACTTCACAAACGCTAAACCACGAACCTTTAACATCACTGGAGGGGTGATCACTCTGAAACTATGTATCGAGAAGGTGGAATCGGTGTTTGAGATATGCGACTGTCCGGAGGAAATGAAGGTGAAGTTTGCAGCATGCACTTTTGTTGATCAAGCGCTCACTTGGTGGAACGGACACGTGGAAGCCATGACACTCCCTGTAGCCAAATCCATGTCGTGGTCGGAAATGAAAGAGATGCTGATGGCTGAATACTGCCCACGAGGTGAGATTCAGAAAATAGACCAAGAGCTGTGGAACCTCATTGTGCGTAATGCGGATATCGATTCCTACATATCGAGATTTAGTGAACTATCTCTGTTATGCCCGGGTATGATCACCTCGGAAGGAAAGAAGATTGAGTGATTCATCTGGGGACTAACCTCTCCGATCCAAGGAAACGTGACAGCTGCAAATCCCGAAACTTTCGACAGTGCTAAAAGATTGGCAAAGAAGTTGTATGACCACAACAATAAGAAGGGGGAGAAGCCAACGGAGACTGAGGCCAAGAAGGAAAGTGATGGAAAGAAAGGGAAAAACAACAAAAGGAAGGGGCTTCAAGGCTCCGAGACTTCTAAGAAACAGCAGACAGTGGCGGTTAATGCTGCCACCGCGTAAGTCCCAGCTACACCGCATGCTCCAGACTTAGCTGCCCCAAATGCTCCTAGACCTTATTCTGGTAATCTTCCCAAATGCAACAAGTGCGGTTTCCATCACAACAGAGAATGCAAGGAGTTGCAGTGCTCCAGTTGCAATCGGAAGGGACACACAGCGAGGTACTGCAGGACCTACCCTCCTCAAAATCAACAACAGGAAAACAACAACAACAACAACCGCAACAACAACAACATCAATGCTGGGGGCAACAACGCTGGTCCTAGCCACACATGTTATGGGTGCGGAAGGACAGGGCATTTTCGTCGCGATTGCCCTAACAACAACAATCCCGGAAATGGAAGAACGAGAAGTGTGTTGGCCATGGGCAGGGGGAAGCAATTCAGGATCTCGCAGTTGTTACTGGTACGTTTCCCCTAAACCACACTTATGCATGCATCCTATTTGACACCGGAGCGGAGCGAAGTTTCGTAAGCAATAAGTTTAAGCATTTATTAAAACAACAACCCCAGAAGCTCAATGATACCTTCACGGTGGAAATGGCCAATGGGAAAACCAAATCCACGGGGGAAATCTACATCGGATGTACCCTAACCCTGAACCAACACGTCTTTCGAATAGACTTAATGCCTGTATCCATTAGGAGTTTCGATGTGATTATTGTCATGGACTGGCTAAGCCTCTACCATGCTGAGATTATGTGTCACGAGAAGGCCGTTCGCCTTCGCCTTCCTAATCATGAAAACCTTGTTATTTACGGAGACAAACCTAGCATGAACCTTCGCCTCATCTCGTGCATCCAGGCACAAAAGCATCTACGAAAGAAAGATTTGAAATTGCTGGCTCACATAGTGGATAAAACCAAGGAAGAGACTAACATTCAAGATACTCCAGTAGTGCGTGAATTTCCAGACGTATTTCCTGAAGATCTTCCTGGAGTACCCCCAGAGTGGCAAGTTGAATTCCGAATTGACCTCGTTCCAGGAGCAACCCCTCTCGCTAAATCACCTTACCGACTAGCTCCTGCTGAAATGCAGGAATTGTCCAGTCAACTCAGTGAACTCCTGGACAAGGGATTCACCCGACCTAGTTACTCGCCATGGGGAGCTCCGGTCCTGCTTGTCAAAAAGAAGGATGGATCTTTTAGGATGTGCATCGATTACAGAACTCACTATCAAAAATCGCTATCCACTCCCACGAATCGACGATCTATTTGACCAGCTCCAAGGAGCTATTTACTTCTCTAAGATAGATCTAAGGTCCGGATACCATCAACTCAAAGTCCGGGAAGAGGATATTCCTAAAACCGCTTTCCGAACTCGTTATGGACATTATGAATTTGTCGTAATGCCCTTTAGTCTAACAAATGCCCCTGCCGCATTTATGGATCAATGTGATGAACCGAATCTGTCGACCATTCCTCGACAACTTTGTCATTGTCTTCATTGATGACATTCTCGTCTATTCCCGAAGCGAGGAAGAGCATAGTCAACATCTCCGACAAATTCTAGAAACTCTGCGATCGGAAAAGCTATACGCAAAACTCTCCAAGTGTGAGTTCTGGCTCCGTAGTGTGAACTTCCTAGGTCATGTTGTTAGCCAAGATGGAATTCATGTGGATCCCTCTAAGGTCAAGGTTGTTGAGGGATGGGCAGTCCCGACAACACCCACGGAAATTCGTCAATTCTTATATCTAGCAGGCTACTATAGGAGGTTCATTCAAAACTTCTCTAAGATCGCCAATCCACTTACCTCACTTACACAAAAGGGTGTACCATTCAAATGGACGGACAAACAGGAGGTTGCATTCCGAACCCTGAAGCAAGCCCTCTGTAGTGCCCCGGTATTATCTCTACCGGAGGGAACGGAAGACTTCGTGGTCTACTGTGACGCGTCAAATCAAGGCTTAGGTTGCGTTCTCATGCAGCGTGGAAGAGTGATAGCTTATGCATCCCACCAACTAAAGACACACGAAGTGAATTATACAACCCATGATCTGGAATTGGGAGCCGTGGTCTTTGCTCTGAAGATTTGGAGGCATTACCTTTATGGTACGAAGTGCACCATCTTCACGGACCACAAAAGTCTCTAGCATATCTTGAATCAAAAAGAGCTGAATATGAGGCAACGATGATGGGTCGAATTATTAAATGATTACGAGTGTGAAATCAAGTACCACCCGGGCAAGGCCAACGTGGTAGCTGACGCATTGAGCCGGAAGGAGTACTCTAATCGTCGTGCGAAAACTCTCTCGATAACCATCCAATCTCACCTAACCACCAAGATCGGATTAGCCCAGTCAGATGCCATGAAGATGGAAAACAGAGCAAGCGAAGCTCTACGCGGAATGGAAAAGAATCTAGAGGTGAGAGAGAACGGAGTATACTATTTCATGAACCGTATTTGGGTCCCTAAACTCAGAGGATTTAGGGAGGTAGTCATGAAGGAAGCTCACAAGACGCGATAATCCAGCCATCCCGGTTCGGACAAGATGTATTTAGATGTTAAACAATACTATTGGTGGCCTAACATGAAGGCAGAAATTGCCACCTATGTTGGTAAGTGCCTTACTTGTGCCAAGGTAAAGGTAGAGTACTAGAAGCCCTCGGGGTTATTACAGCAACCGGTGATTCCGGAGTGGAAATGGGAAGGGATTTCTATGGATTTTGTGACCAAGCTGCCCAAGACATCGGACGGATTAGACACCATATGGGTAATAGTCGACCGACTGATGAAATCCACTCATTTTCAGCCAATAAAGGAATCCTACAAGATGGAGAAACTGACGCGATTATACATTCAAGAAATCGTGAGACTCCACGGAGTACCAGTGTCTATTATCTCAGATAGGGACAGTAGGTTCACTTCACGTTTTTGGAAATCACTCCATACAGCACTTGGAACCCATCTCGACATGAGCACTGCTTACCACCCACAAACGGATGCTCAAAGCGAGCGAACCATTCAAACGCTCGAAGACATGCTTCGCACATGTGTGATCGACTTTAGGAAGTCTTGGGATACCCACTTACCTTTAGTCGAATTCTCGTATAACAACAGTTACCATTCGAGCATCAAGGTCGCCCCTTTTGAAGCACTATACGGGCGTAAGTGTAGATCACCGTTATGTTGGGCTGAGGTGGGCGACACCCATCTAGCAAAAGCACTCACATCTGACAAGGCGCTGACGGGACTGGATATCATTCGTGAAACCACGGAAAAGATCGTTCAAATCAGAGCTCGATTACAAGCATCACGCGACCGACAAAAGAGCTATGCTGATAAACGACGAAAGCCCTTAGAATTTCAGGTCGGGGATCGAGTACTGTTAAAAGTCTCACCTTGGAAAGGAGTCATTCGTTTCGGGAAACGGGGAAAACTGAACCCACGATACATTGGACCTTTCGAGATCGTCTCCCGAATAGGTCCAGTGGCGTATAAACTGCAACTACCCGCAGAGCTAAACAGTGTGCACCCCGTGTTCCATGTCTCTAATCTAAAGAAGTGTCTATCGGATGAAACACTCGTCATTCCCCTTGACGAGATTGAAATCAACGACAATCTCCTGTTCGTTGAAGAACCGGTCGAAATTATGGACAGGGAGGTGAAGCGTACTAAGCAAAGTCGCATCCCGATCGTGAATAGGACGGTGGAACGCGAAGCGTGGGCCAGAATTCACGTGGGAACGCGAAGATCAAATGAAGCAAAAGTACCCTCACCTATTCTAGCATGCTCAAATCTAGCTTTCAAAAGAATTTCGGGACGAAATTCCCTCTAACGGGGGGATGATGTCACAATCAGGAATTTTTGTGCCTTATAACTACAATACTTAAGTAAAATTATGAATCCAAAAACATAAGAGCATGAATGATGCTTATTCTATGACAACAAAAATTTCAATCAAATACACCATACAAGCATTACAAATGGTCAACAAGCAATTGGAAACCCTAGAAGTTCTTGTTTAGGTCCATTTTGGACTAGGACTTCCTTATTGGGCCCAATGGACCAATAAGCTCCCAATTTGACCAACTTGGGCTTAGAACTCATAAATGGGCTCTAATTGGACCCACTTCCATTTATTTCAACATTTTGGGCCATATTGGGCCTAGAATGAAATGAATCAATTATATGAACCATTTTGGGCCATATGTAACCTAATGTAGCCCTAATAGGTCATAAGAATCACATTTATGGTTATTTGGACCAAGCACCACTTAACATAAACATGAAAAAGGCTTAAGCATGCAAGGCCCAAATTCTTTTCTCTCCCTCTCTAATTCTCGGCCCAAGCCCATGTAAAAAGGGAGAGTTGACTTTCATGGCCACCTCATTTTTACATATTGGGTTTCCATGCATCTTATCTCATATTTCCATGCACATATCACTTCAAGATCTATCTCTTTCTCTCTCTCTCTCTTGCTCTCGGCCGATTTCAAGCACACACACACACACACATTTCACTCATCTTTTTCTCTCAAGAAACTCTCTCATTTCTCCTCCAAAATTTCGAGATCTAAGGAGCTTCCAAGGAGACATCTCCACAAATTCTTCACCTAAGGTAAGATCAAGTTAGGATCTATGATTTTGGTACTTTGTTTTATCAAAATCTTCTTCTAATCCATGTAAAAACCTTGATCACTCTCCTAGAAACTCTCTAAGTTCGAGATCTTCCAATGAGAGGTACTAAGGCCAAACTTTCTTCTCACTTCTTCTAAAGGCCGAAACCACACCCAAAGGTGAGCTTCATACCCCCTATTTTGCGGTTTTTATAAGTTTTGTTGGGGGGGGGGGGAATACAAGCAAATGTGTAGATCTATGAGTATATGTATGCTTTGTGTGATTTCTATGCTTGTATGTATGTTCTTATGTGATTGTGGTGTTGGATCTAGTCAAAAAGACCTTAAAACCGAGATCTACATTAAGTTGTATGAAATAAGTATAAATTATACTATTTCACACAAATCATTTCTACAAAAATAGCCAAGTTGGTTAATATGAACATCTTTGGGCTTAAAACCCATTTTTGGACTCAAAATGCTAAAAATATGAAACTAAAGGGCCTAAAATGTCAAAATACAAATTCTAAGGGATGCGATAAGTCAAAACAATTTCAAAAATGTATTTCCTGGAAATTTACCCTTTGAAAGGATTAAAATGTGAATTTTTAAACATAATGGGCCAAAAATGAACTTTTCGGCCCAATAAAGCCCAAATTGCGAGATTTTCAAATTAGAGGGGCTGAAACTGCACTTTTCTGTAAAACAGGGGACTACTAGTGTACCAAGTCCATTTCAAGGGTTAAAAATTCTTTTCAAATTTAGAAGGGACCAAAGATGTAAAAATTTTCCATTTTGGGTCAAAATTGTAAAAATTGCGAGAATAGAGGTTTCAACCGAGAAAAACTCCATTTTGAGGGACTAAAACTATTTTTCAAGTAAATTGGGGCTGAAAAATACCTTTTCAACAAGTTTTGATACTAAAATGTGAAGAAAAATGGTTTAAGGACTAAAATGGAAATTTTTTTATTTAAGGGGTTAAAAGTGTAAATTTATACAAGAAAAGGGCTTCAAAAAGAAAATTTCTAAGGTTTTATACAATAGATACTTTACGACAAGATACTAATACCACGATTACCGACAAATATAATACACCTTCAACACCAAAATCGTTACCAAACGAATTGATTCGGTCTCGAATCAATAACAAATCAAAAATCTAAACACGACAATACTCCAATACACACGTGGAAATTACGGGAAGTTAATACACACGTGGGAATTCACCAGACATCGATACACCATCTTTGGGCCCGAAAGTTTCAAATCGTGCTTGTTGGGCCTAGCTAGCCCAATAACATGATCTTTAGGCCCGAAGGAAACGCGCTTGCATGATATTGGATCTTATACGACCTAATACTGTGTAAAAGAACTTCCAATAGCTCATGTGTTTTTGGGCCCCAAGGGTCCTTTGGCACTGCTAGCAAAGTCGAGAATTCACAAATGCGATTCGGGCCAAGGGCCTTTCGCATTCACGATGGCCTTTAACGACCAGTGGAATTAACGGGGGCTTCGCACCCTCTTTTCTTCTTAGGTTGTGGGGCTATGGGAAGTCAGGGTGGTTGGATTAGGTGAGTAGTACAGACGACGCCTAAGGGTTCGTTTGTATAGTCGTAAGCTAGCCATTTTCATTAATGCGTGATTACAACTACTCACCTCCCTTAATTAATCCAATGTCACCTGGAATTATCAAATACACACGTCACAACGGTTTAACCAAATATAAAACGCGTATTTTAAAGTATTCAGAAAACATCAGGTTTTCCTTGCGAATTCAACTCTTACACCTACGTGATGCATACCAACTATAACAATTTTTCACACTTATAGAAATAAACAAGCATACTTACGGATCTTCACGCTTTTTCTTACTACAATAATCTTTTCAGAAAATATCGGATTTTCTGGTGGTTTTTCAAAATCATACAAAACATTATGTTTCAAACATTACTTATGAACTCACAAACATTTCATATGTTGATGTTTTTCAAAATACTTGTATTCTCAGGTAACAGGTAAATTGAAGGGAAAAATGTACTCAGTGATGTCTCGTTGTTTGTCTAACTAGTATCGAACAATCTACTTTTGGGAATGTATTGTTTTGAAACAATGTATTAATGTAAACACTACCAGTTGTAATATTTCAATGCATGGTGATGAATGATGTTATGTTTCATGTATATTCACTGTGATGGTATTCAATTGAGTCACAACAGCCCTCGGACGTTTCCGCCGTCTGGTTCGGGGGTGTGACAAGTTCTACAAGTTCTCAATAGGTTGCATAAGGTTAAACACCTTGTTCAATGAAAGTACATTGACTGGCATAGGTGAGCTGCTAAATAACTTGGAAGCAACGGTGGGACCCTTGATGGCAAGAAATTAAGAATGAGCATGTTCTGTGCATAAGAGTTTGAATTTGTCACTAACATTATCTTGTTATAACAAATTCACATGGATAAGGGCACATACACATTAAATCTAAGTGTCATAAGGTTTCTCTTCTTCATGAAAATGATTGTGAGGAAACGCTTTCACTAAAAGAGATTTTGAAGATAGTATTATGTAATTTAGGTTTCTCAAATTCAACTATGGTTACAACATCCCTCTTCATAGTTCGAATTGTGGGAAATGGCAAATGGGTCTTAACATTTTAGACTTATCGCTATAAGTTCTAGAATCGTTTAGACACACACATGAGTTATCTAAAAAAAAGGTGTAACGGGTTGAGAAGCTTAGATAAAGTCTTATCGAAGCGTCTTAGTATTAGAAATATGAACTTAAGGAACTCCATAAGCATTGTTTTCTAGAAGTTCAACTATTTTCTAAATACATGTCAAAGCTAGTGGGAGCATAAGTGTTATGCTGGTATGAATATAATTATGTTAGTGGGAGCATGATAATTATGGTAAGTTGCAAGTTAGCAATATTAATTATAGAAAACAAGTGTTTTAATTTGCACAGTTGCAAGGGTTGAAAAGTTGTTTTGCTATAATTAAGGGAGAGAATATTGTACTTCGTTTCGAAATCTAAGAGCTTAGATCGAGAAATTTTAATCAAATTTAGTCAAATATATGAATTGCATTCTCAAAATTCGATTATATTACGACATCCCTTTTCTTAATTCGAGTTCTGAGAACATGGCGAATAGAAATATTATTGCAAAAGACTGATAAAGTATCACGTCTTTGTGTAAGACATTATGCTTCGTGTTCCATACGCTTCGAGTATAGGATCGATCACATATGTTGTAATAATTGACCGTTCTAAAATTTTCCAAATGACTAGAGCATTAAGAGGGAAAAAGGACTAGAACCGGACATGACTAAGTTTATTAAACAACTATCAAAGTACAATATAAGATTCGCCAAAGACTGGTTGCTTGTGAATAGTTGGAAGTATAGTAGTGGATGGACCATACTGACATTATTATTACAAGATTTGATGATGAGTTGTCATATGGAAAATGTGGAAATGTTTCCATATTGGGAGTTGGATGTTAAGAATCTATATGTCTAGATTAGAAACTTGTATGCAGAAGGATATTCAAAGGAATGTACCTTGAATACGAGGACTTTGTAATTTCATTGGCAATAGTCTTTGTGACTTTAGTGCAGTGACATTACGAAAGTATCGTTGCATAAAACGTTAGAATATAACATATTCTATAAGTGGCAAGAATTTGATATTCTTACACTTGTGATAAGGATTGGGAGTTGTGAAATGAGTATGATTGTAAATGTGTTCATTTGATCTATTTCACAAAGTAAGGACCATAGGTAAACATTGTGTGCGTGCTAAGAGAATGGGACAATTGTATTAATAATTCAAGTAATAAGTTAATTAACCGAAACAACAAATAATGAGTAATCGATATGGTGATAAATAAAAGGTGTTTATTTATACTCAAAGGTTTAGGACCATATGGGATTAGTATTATTCTTGTGTTTCACTTTGCATGTTTTGACTTCCTGAATAATCAATTATTTCAGAATAATCAAATTATTCGAATGGTCCACAATCGTTCATATGTTGGAAGTAGGTATGAATGAACACTGTCATGAATTGGTTTGTAGATTGTCTAAAGTGTATTAGACATAGCAAAGGTTTGATGCAATTTTCATGAGCGCTTATGAATATGATTTTAAGCATTGGATTAAACCCACATTCACTTGGATCGCTTCATGGATTTTATCACGAGCGTTTGGTGAGACGATTATATCTTGTATTCTTGAAACCGAGATGTGCGACTTGTATCTTGCGAATCAGTTACACATTGATAATATGTAAACACACCAGTAACTTGGTGTTATAAAACATATTGTTGTGTGTGATTTGGTGAGTGAGTGCAAGAAAGCATTGAGTCGAAGTTTATCCGTTTCTTTTACCCAAAGTGGGATAAAAGCGATATTTGTGGGCCACTCGATGATTTAGTGAGGACAAACATAAATGCTCGGCCGGGCTAGGGCTAATTTGATTTGTTCAATTAGTCAGTCGCCGTAAATCGGAAATCGGGAAACAACACATAGACTAAGAGAATCATTTCAATCCATGTCTCACATCTATATGATATCTAGAATGGAGGAATATATGATCCCTTATCTAAAGGACAGGTTACTGATAAGATCAGAGTTCGACAGCGTCTTTGAGAGCTACGATTGCCAATCGGGTTATACTTGCATTTATGGTTACTAGACTTATCCAAGTGGGATACTGTTGGATTAGTGTCTAAGCCTGTAACCATATTTGGTAAGTACTTGACCCGGTTGTGCATGGTCCTTTTGGGTTGCCTTCAAACCTGGCAATGGAATAAAATAATTGTTGGAGAGAGAAGAATGATTTATTAATTTATTACTTGGTTAATAAATTAATTTGAAATCAAGATAAATGATTTATTAATGTATTATGGATATAATATATTGATTAGAAATCATATTGTTTAATTAATATTTAACAGAAATTAATTTGGAATTAATTTTAGGATTAAAGGAATTAATTGAAACTGTAGGGACTAAAGGTGACAATGCTCAAGAGTTGAGCATTGAAGCATTCTAGAACCTCCCTTAGAGGTGTGGAACGAAATCTAGAGTGTCCTAGGGTTTCCTTGGGCTCTAAGGGTGCCTTGGAAGCCTTAGGGAGGAAGTTAAGGGATTAGGGTTATCTAAGAAACACCTGCCTTATCCTAAACCTTCCTTATCACCTATATAAACCCCTATAGGGTTGGATTTTGTCTAAGGCACTCCAAGAGAGGCTTAGATCCAAATTTTCCACTTCCCTTCTCTCTCCATAATAATCCTTGGTTGCTAGGTTTGTTTGTGAGCCATTAGAGGCACGACACTTGTGGCGCTTGCTTTCAAAGACAAGAAGATTCAAGATTTAAGTTGTTATTCCAATATAACAACAAGAGGTATGTATTTCATCTTTCTTTGTGAATTTTAAAATCCCTAGAAGCTTGTTAGGGTTATTCACATGTTCATAATGTTGTATAACTAATAGTGATAACATAGATCCAAATCTAGGGTTGCATGCACACATAGGATTGTTTATATAAAACCCATCAGTATTAAATACTAACAAATTCATTATTGTTTCATTTTAGCGCTATTTTGAAGTTGATGAAACTGGAAAACAATTTGTGATGAATAGGCTTGTTATCCTTCTACGAAACTTCAGAAGGAAATTACAGGCAGCTTACATGAAGCCACATCATACAATGTGGAATCAAATTGTCATGCCAATACCTTAGGTGTCTATACCATATATTAAATTTCTTCAGGTATGTATTATTTTGCTGGCCCATATCTGAAGTACCCACTTAGTTTGATTTTCTCTTTTTTATTAATCTTCCCACCTCTTCGAATTGTATATTTTGGATTTCTACCTCCTTGCCCATAGACACCTTTCCCCATTTATTAATTATTAATTTGACACTTATATATATTTCCTCCCCATTCATAGGTTCTGGAGAGGGTGAGAAATCTTGCTGTCCATTAAATGCCTTTTTTTGTCTCCTGAACGGGTGACCATATGGAAGAAATCGTCTATGATCAGCATAACTTTGCTTATTCGATTAAGGGAGTTTAATGTAGTGTGTTTGTTCGCCACACACAACACAACCTTGAAATATGCTATAAGGACAATCACTTAATGTACCTAGAGCAGGATAATCATTAATAGTCCATAACACAACCGTACGTAGATTAAACTGCTCTTGTACATATGCATCGTATGTTTCAACTCCAATATCAAATAATAATTGGAGATCATCAATCAAAGGTAGGGGTGTTGGTACGACTTTAGGAGCACAATGGGTTTATAGTAGGTGTATGGGTCCCAGGTGGTCGGTTGGTGGTACGTATTGATCGTTACAATGTCAGGTAGGGTGTTGGTACGGGTTTAGGACCACAATGGGTTTATTGTAGGTGTATGGGTCCCAGGTGGTCGGTTGGTAGTATGGGTTGATTGTTACAATGTCAGGTAGGGGTGTTGGTACGGGTTTAGGACCATAATGGGTTTATAGTAGGTGTACGGGCCCCAGGTGGACGGTTGGTGGTACGGGTTGATCATTACAATGTCAGGTAGGGGTATTGGTACGGGTTTAGGACCACAATGGGTTTATAGTAGGTATATGGGTTATAGGTGGTCGGTTGGTGGTACGGGATGATCGTTACAATGTCAGGTAGGGTGTTGGTATGGGTTTAGGACCATAATGGGTTTATAGTAGGTGTATAGGTTCCAGGTGGCCGGTTGGTGCTACGGGTTTATCGTTACAATGTCAGGTAGGTGTGTTCTATGACTTTAGGACTACAATGGCCTTATAGTAGGTGTATGGGTCCCAAGTGGTCGGTTAGTGTTACGGGATGATCATTGCATTGTCAGGTATTGGTGTTGGTACGGGTTTAGGACCATAATGGGTTTATAGTACGTGTATGGGTCCCAGGTGGTCGGTTGGTGTTACGGGATAATCGTTCCAATGTCAGGTAGGGGTGTTGGTATGCATTGAGGAGCATAACGGGCTTATAGTAGGTGTATGGGTCCTAGGTGGTCGATTGGTGGTATGGGTTGATCGTTACAATGTCAGGTAGGGGTGTTGGTACGGGTTTAGGACCGCAATGGATTTATAGTAGGTGTATGGGTCCCAGGTGGTCGGTTGGTGGTACGGGTTGATCGTTACAATGTCAGGTAGGGGTGTTGGTACGGGTTTAGGACCACAATGGGTTTATAGTATGTGTATGGATTCCAGGTTGTCAGTTGATGGTACGAGTTGATCGCTATAGTGTCAGGTAGGGGTGTTGGTACGGGTTTAGGACCACAATGGGTTTATAGTAGGTGTATTAGTCCCAGGTGATCAGTTGGTGGTACGGGTTGATCGTTCTAATGTCAAGTTGGGGTGTTGGTACGATTTAGGACCACAATGGGTTTATAGTAGGTGTATGGGTTCCAGGTGGTCGGTTGGTGGTACGTGTTGAACGTTACAATGTTAGGTAGGGGCGTTGCTACAGGTTTAGGACCACAATGAGTTTATAGTAGGCGTATGGATTTTTTTCTTACATAATTTAAAATAAAATAAAAAATCTTAACAAAGTGTTCACACAGAAAAATTAGTAAGCTAACTAAACCTTATTCTTATTTTCGTTTTATTATACTATTTTCCAATTGTATATACATAATTAAATGTTAAATATTTTTTTATTTCCAATAGTCATATAGTTGTATCCTAACGTAAAATTGTTAATTTACAAGGACCAAATTTGTAACATTTCTATTAATATCAAGTAACTCGTAATAATGTTTCAAAAACCAAAACGTGTTTCCAAACCATAATTTATGCTTCTCATTGTGTGGGTTCACTTTCTGATTAAAATTTTGAACTTTTTTGAATTCGTCAATCAAAATTAAGCAAATATAATAAGAGGCAAATATTTTTTTTCCATTTTGTTTTTGGCTCCAAATCAAGGCGGGAATTATTCATCTATCTCACCGCCAAAACTATGACGATCAATCCATCAGATCAAGGAAATTCCGATAAATTTGGTAACAACCCTCAATTTAGGACGTACTAACAATGTAATATTTAAAAGACTTTGATTTTTTCAACCACTGTATGGTTTTTCTCTAGGCTATATCCCAGTTGGATTATAATTCAGTTCATCATTCGACAACATTCATCATGTGTTTCTAATGTACGTATATTCTTTGTGTATGATGTCAATGTTATTGATTGTATTGATTAGGGATTATACATAAAAAAGAAAATTTTTTATTCTTCATATTACTTTGCTTGTTGCACACCAAACGTTCGATGAAATGTGTATGTGAAATTTTGTATGTAATATATGTTACTCATACATTTTCATTTAACATATAAATAATCAAACTTATTTCATATGTTTCATGTCAACAGAAGAATCATAGAGGTGAACAAGGAACAACATCAAGATATGCCCGCCTATGATATGGAATATGAGCAAGATGATGGAACCCAAGTTTATGAATTGGACACAGAAGATGGTCAAAATAAGGACATTGACTATAATAGTCATTCAGATTCGGAAGAAAAAAAATCCAAAGCACACTTCCTACAAGGTCACCTACGAAGAGGGGTCTGACTCGATTGCCAAAGCTGAAGACTGAGTATGTCAATTCTGGTGGTAGAAAAAAACGTGTCAAGTTTGATGAATTCGGTAAGTTTACAGGGTAGAATAATGCATTGTTTGTTAGTTATTTGGGAGATCTTGTCCGCGAGAAGGTGGGATTAAATGCTCTTTGCTGGAAGAAAGTAAACCGGAAGTGAATGAAAAATTTGGGAAGAGATTACAGTAAAAAAAAAAATTTCACATTTTTTAACTGCGTCTCATATTTTAATTACAAATCATGTATTAAATACTAACAAATTCATTATTGTTTCATTTTAGCGCCATTTTGAAGTTGATGAAACTGGAAAAAACAATTTGTGATGAATAAGGCTTGGTATCCTTCTACGAAACTTCAGAAGGAAATTGTATGCAACTTACATCAAGCCACATCTAGGCAATTCCAAAAAACTTGGAGAAATCCCTATTCGATATCGTGCAATTATTACTAAAAAAAGATGATTGGAACAAATTCATGACATATACGCATTCTGAACAGTTTAATGTTACAACTTTTTTTCCAAAACTTCTTCATTAATTTATCATAAAATTACCAAAAAGTGCATGACAAATCTTTTTTTTTTTTTTTTGACAGGTTGTGTCACAAAAGACTATCAAAGCACGAAAGATGTCAAAGTATGTTGATCGGATGGGACGAGGGGGGTATACTACTTTTAGGCGGAAGTTGGTAAGCTTTTTTTAGCTATATGATCCTATTATATTACCTTCATAGCATTGTACTTAACATAATTTTACTTTATATTGTTTACAATTTAATTTTTTTTTATCAAGATTGAAGAGAAAGTGATTTCAAAGGAAGAAATGCCCCCAAGGTAAATTATGTGGTGTAAAGGACATGAAAGTAAACGAGAATTTAAGGATGAAGATGTTAAACTTATGGCGGATAAACTAGTAACTTCAATAAACTTTTTTATTACTTTTACTGTAAATATTTTAATCAAATTTATTAGGACAATAATTATTAATATTTTGTGTGCTAGATGGAACAAGAAAATCAGATAAAAGAAGTACAAGTAAATGTTGAACCAGGCATGGATGTCATGACCTTAGTTTTTGGCAAGGAAAAGGACGGATTTTTAAAGGGTGTCGGCATAGGAGTTACTTACAACATATATTTAATTGTTCCTCGCAATAAAGGATCATCTAAGGAAGAAATCAAAGATCTTAAAGTTGCATTGCATAATGGAAAACTTGAGCTTGAGAAAAAAGATTTTGAACTCAAGGCTTTGTCTACAAAGGTTAATGAACAAGATCAAACACTAAAGCTAGTTTTGGCTCATCTTAAAGCAAAAGGAGCTGACTTTCCAAATCTGTCTCATACAGTTCTAACTAATCTTATTAACAACATCTATTGTAAATGTTACTTATAAATTGCATTTCTTTTAGACATTTTCCATGTTTCTTTATATTTTCTAGGGTATTTCAAGTGACAAGATCGTTGAAAGTAGTGAAACGACTCCTATTAGTCTCAAAACCAAGGAACCATCAAAACCTGTAACACCAGTATGTTATCATCTTACAATATCATCGTTGATATACTTTTTTTTGGTACTAATTTTGGTTTTTTCACTTTGGACTTTAACTTATTTAGGTTATTGCAAAACCCACCAAGAAACAAGTTCAAACCAACTCTGCAACTGCAACTCCCGATACACAATTGATTTCCACGAAATCTGCAACAGTAGTATATAATAACTTTACAATTTTAAATACTTTTAATTTATCATTTATATTAAAATATAATTTTACATATATGTCTTAATTTTTTATATTAGGAAAATACAAAACCCACTAGGAAAGTTGTTGAGTCTAAGACTGCCACTATCAATCCTGAATACCAAAAATTTCACCAAATAAACCCCTTCACTTGGTCAGTTTTTTTTACATGTTGAATATACATTTGTGTCTTTTTTTTCCGATTCTAATATTACTTATCATTGTAGCCAATCAAGTATAGTCTATGATATCTATATAAAAGGAACATTGTTGCTCATGCTACCGTTCACTTATCATAAAAAAGGCAATTCATTCATGGAGTTGCTCTACAAGATGATTGCTATAAAGTTTCCGTTGATGAAGTGGTAATAAAACATGCATTTCTACCCCATACAACTGGAGAATTCACACGTTGAGGATGTATATAAAAGTTTTGTTCCATGGTCAAAATACCTTGTGCAAACCGAGTCAAAGGTTTGTTTAATTGTGTTCACTACTTTGTGCATTACACTTTATTTTCTTCATAAAGTAATATACTAAGTTTTTGATGAACTCATTTTTTGTTTCAATGTTGTTATAGGTACCAGAAATTATATCACATCAAGAACATCAACATCAAAACTCAAAGAAAAGGAAACCAACTTACATATCATGTGATGCCCTTCTCAAGAACATAAGCAGCAATAAAAATAAGAAGAATGCCTAGTTATGTTTAGGTTTTTGTTTATGATGTGTTCGATTTTTTTTACCATTATTTAAATTCTTTAAATTAGGACAATTTTTTTTTGGTATTTTAATTAGGAATTTAATGTATGGATTTGGATTTCAAATATTACTATTATCAAATAATGAATTTTGCTTTCGTTTCATATTGTTGGGCTTGGTTACTTTACTTTAAATTATTTTGATGTGTCTACAATGTAGAAAAAGTAACAATAAATATTAAATTAAAGAGGCTTTAATATAAATTTGACCATATTTTATAGGTTTTCAATGTCTCTAAAATTATACAATGGTTACTTTACATCATTTTTTAACGTGTGGCTAAATGGTTAACAATAGTCATAATATACAAGAATTATGAGTCGACAGTTGTTTTAAAATGATGTTTATTCTAAAGTTTTTGTGACTAAGTTAAACATTGACAACATGAAAAACAATTCATGTGGCAAATAAATACCATAATTGGTTGTTGTTGTGACTAAATACTAGCAAATCATCACTTACAAAAAAAATTATATGTGTCCATTTGTCACACCCCCAAACCAGAACGGCGGAAACATTCGGGGGCGGAGGACGTCATATTCAATATCATAACAGTTCATAGAAAGGAAAGTACACACCACCATATATATTAAAGTTTCCAAAATGTTTACATAATTATATCCGTTACATGTTCAAAAGTTAAATACATAAACATCTTTCAAAAGAAGTAATTAACGTCAGCACGTTAATCTCCAAAAGTTGATTTCCAAATCTGCTTAGCGGTTCCCTGAGAATACAAGTTATTTCAAAGAAAGCGTGTCAACATTTAAGTTGGTGAGTTCATGAGTAGTGTTTTGAGAAAATGTACGCCATTCGAAAGTTCGTGTATGTTTTCCAAAAAACGCAGTGTTTCAAATGTAAAGAGTTATGATTTGTTGTGTTTGAAAATGAATGTATTAGATCCAGAAAAAAATCCCATATTTTCCCTAATGGTTGAGATATGAGTTGTTGTATTTTCCAAGAAAAACCCTTATTTTCTTATAAAAGTATGAAATGCATATGAATGTTCGTGTTATAAGTTGTAAATGGTTGCACCAAGAAAATCCCTTATTTTCCTATTAGTTGTTTGGTTTGTATACAGGAAAAACCCTTATTTTCCTGACATAACTGGCAGTCTCCAAGACCGAAAATCGCAAGCAACCGACGTGCTTGTAAGTTGTGTCATAGTTTTACATAGTAAAGCTATACGAAGATCGCACTTGTTAGATGAAGAATAGTTTTAATAGCTACTCGTTCATAAAAGCATAATACCATAATAATTATATATCCGATGAGTTTTATAACCGTACTAAACATAATATGCCTGTAGCGACGTTCTTCAGGCGTCGTAGCGTTATGACAATTGTCACCCCAAAAGACGGACTGTAGCTAACAGTCAGGGCGCGGGATCATGACTTCCCGTATAGATCTATACACATTTGACACGTTCTCCGAACGGGAGACTCTGGTTATAGACAGAACTTGTAGCGATACCTTTTCTCAAAAAGGCAGTGTTTGAAGATGTACACGTCTCACGGATTCTCACCTAAGTTTGTATTAAAGTAGTAGTTTGTATGCAAAGTTTATCCTTTTTCACAATGTTTGACAAAGCATAAATCATAAGTTCTTTGAATGCATAAAATGATTTAGTAAAGAATGTTACCCTTGATATGATGTATTTGTATGTAAACGTATAAATAAAACATATTTCTATTTATAAACATATTGTATCCCAAGAGGGTAAAGCTGTGTTGTGAGGTGTTTTGCATCATAATAACTTCATAAGATAGTTAAAACAACAGTATGAAAAGTATATCAAAACATTGATGTTTCACACGATTTTAGTCGTGTGTTTACTTGTATTCCTCCCCTAAAAGAGTATAAAAACATTTAAAATGTATTTAAAGAGTGTTCGAAGGGGATATGAACTCACTTGATAGTTTGAAGATAGCGAGATGGAAACCAGACAGAGTTTCGTCTCGGGAAACGGATTTTCCTCGGGATTCTCGGGAATCTCGGGAGTAAAATCGACCCTCGGGACTTGAGCAAAAAGACCAGAGCTTCGGGTTTGAACAGGCACGGAAAACGAGGCAAGATTGTGAGATAGAGGAGAGAGATATGAGCATTTTTCTCGGAAGCCCTCACATTCTATTTATAGGAAGGCTGAACCGCCTCGATACGCGGGGCGTACGCTCGTACGCAGCGCGTACGCGTACGTCATGCATGACCGAAGCCTCGACTGCCTCGGCTTCGTATGGGACGGGTCGGTGGGGAGGCGGGTCGGATGGGACGGCGGGTCGGATGGGACAGCGGGTCGGACGGGTCGGTTGGACGGGCGGGTCGGACGGGTCGGAAGCCTCGGATAGGGCGACGTGGACGTTCCGAGGCCAAGTCTCTCGGGTATGCAGGGCGTACAGGGGTACGCAGCGCGTACCTCGGATGAGGACGCTGACTCCTCTTCGGATAAGGTCCGAATTTTGATTTAAATAAATATATAATTTATTTAATAAACTTCAAAAATTCATATCTTCTTCATACGAACTCCGTTTTCGATGGTCTTTATATCCACGCGTAGGTGAGACTACGCTCTACAACTTTCGTTTAGACTCTGTTGGCAAATTCCGAAATTATTTTTATTATTTATTTTATAACTCATCGTGTTTAAGGAATTTCTTTAAAAATTCATAACTTCTTTATCTGACGTCGGTTTTTGTCAGACTTTTTACCGCTGAAATACCATTGTCGAGACCTTCGATTCTCGTTTAGGTCATTCCGGCCAAAAGTCGCTCGATCTCCGATTCGAGTTTTTACGTAACTTCGTATTGTCGGTTTTTGTCGGAAAACTTAGAATGGTCATAACTTCTTCGTTATAACTCGGATTTTAGTGTTCTTTATATGCTTGGAAACCTTAAGATGATATCTATTACATAGCGTACTCCAAACAGAGCCTTTGAATACTTCATTTTTCGATGATATTCTAATTACTTTTTCAAAGAGGTTACAAGACTCGAATTTCAAGGACCTGAAATGACGGGTTGTTACACCATTTACCGAACATGGTCATGCTCACCGTAATTATATGTATCTAAAATATACCCAATAGTCGTAATACGATACCACATAGTCCTTAATTTTAACAAAATGTGTGTCTTTATAATACTTATGATTGTATTTCACTTAATTGTATGTCTCTATACGATAGGCTATAGTCACAAAAATTGATTGTTTTTTGTGATTAATTATTAGCAAGTCGCCACATATGGAATTAATTTCATGTCGCCATTTAGCAAACATGGTCATGCTCACTGTAATTAAATGTTTACAAAAGATACACAATAGTCTTAAAAAAATTTAAATTGTGTGACAATATATAAGAAAACAACTACACTAAAACATCATGAATGTTGCAAGTTTGTGATATACAGCCACCACAGATAGTAAATAAATGTGTCTATTGACGGTTTAACGCTACAATATTGGATATTTAAGGAACAAAATTCCGTACACATTTGCTACACTTTTATAATATGGCCACAAGTTTTCATATCATACGAAAACTATATTTTAAAATGACCATAAGACCCATATGATGGCTTCACCTTCAATCACACTTTCAGTGAAAAAAATAAATTCTCACTATACGCATATGGTCACACTTTTTTGGTGAGTCTGTAGGTCATTTTTGTACTGGTGTGGGGCACCCTCAAAATAAAGTCCTCAAGCAATTATCTTCTTTACTTTCGTTTAATTCTAGTACTATCGACAATTGTAACTCTTTTCAAATCAATAAAAGTCATCCCTTACCCTTTCATGCCTCATCTCTCACATCTCATGCTCCATTAGGTCTTTTATCTTTTATCTTCGGATGTATGGTGCTCCCCTATCGAATTTATTGATCACTTCAAATACTATATTATCTTTGTTGATCATTTTATCAAATATATATGGTTGTATCCCATGAATAGGAAATCTGATTCACTAGTGATATTTATTCGTTTCCAATTACTGGTAGAAAATGTTTTTAACACCAAAATCAAGCAACTTTTTCTGATAATGGTGGAGAATACATAAAGATGCGAGATCATCTTTCTGCATTTGGTATCACCTGCTTCAAATCACCAACACATACACCTAAGCATGATGGATGTGTCGACAGAAGACATAGACACATTGTCAAAACTGGACTAGCACTCATCTGTCATGCCAGCATCCCTATTACATTTTGGCCTTTTGCTTTCACTACTACTGCCTATCTGATCAATCGCTTACCAACATCCACTCTCCACTACTCGTCTCTTTTCTAATGCCTATTCCAAAAGAACCAAAGTATGTAAAGCTAAAATGTTTTGGATGCTTATGCTATCCCTAGCTAAGACCCTACTTCTTACATAAACTTCATCCTAGATCTACTCCCTGTGTCTTTGTTGGATACTCACCAACTCAAAGTGCCTATTATACATATGATCCAAAATCTTATATACTCTACATTGCCTGCCATGCCATTTTTGTTGAAGACGAGTTTCCATTTTCAAAACTCAGCAACAACCACCCACCTCCTAATGCAATTGATCAAAATCAGTGGCTTTCTTTCTCAATTTATATTACCTCTGGTCCTGCCCCAACCAACATACTTTGCCATAACCTCCCCTGCATCCCCACCATCTCCTCTCGCTCCTTCACCTATCCAACCTCCTCCTCCCCCTCTCAACATCGAAGATACTCCTCCCCATTCTAAAATGACTACTCTGCCCAATCCCAAACCTAACCCAAAATACTCCAACTCTGATTTTCAACTATACACATCTGGACCTCCATATCCCACCGAACCAAATACTATTTCACAAGCACTCAAAAATCCTTCATGCCGTTCTACCATGCAAGAAGAGTATAATGCACTTCAAAAAAAATCAAACATGGTCACTTATACCACCATCTCAAGCCCAAAATCTAATTGGTTGTAATTGGATTTACCGAACTAAATACAAACTAGATGGCTCCGTTAATAGATTAAAAGCCCGTCTTGTTGCTAAGGGTTTTCATCAACGTCCACGAATCGATTACAGAGAGACCTTTAGTCTAGTCCTTAAACCTAAAACTCTACGTCTTGTTCTTTCCTTAGCCATCTCTCAAAATTGGCCTCTTAGACAACTGGACATCAATAACATTTTTTTGCAAGGCCACCTTCATGAAAATGTATACATGACGCAACCTCCTGGTTTCGTCAAATCTAACCTTCCAACCCATGTTTGCAAACTCAATAAAGCCATCTAGAAGTTACACCAAACTTCTCGTGCCTGGTATGTTGAACTAAAATCATATCTCACTTCTCTTGCTTTCAAACCCACCATATTTGATCCCTCACTCTTCATTCTCAAAACTGAATCATCACTTCTTCTTGTCCTCGTTTACGTGGATGACATAACTGTGACATGTCATCTCCCACTCATCTCTCAAATTTTGTTAATCATCTTTACAACAAATTCTCTTTAAAGGATCTTGGTACTCTCTCATACTTCTTAGGTGTTGAAGTAATTCCTCACTCTCATGGTGTTCTCTTTTCTCAACGTAAATATATCCTTGATATTCTCACAAAATCCAATATGAGTGATTGCAAACCAATTTCCACTCCAATAACGGCTTCTACAACTCTCACGTTAAAAGGTGGCTCACTTCACCCTTCTCCAACTGAATATCGTACACTAGTTGGAGCACTGCAATACTTGTCCTTAACCAGAACCGATATCTCATTGACTATGAATCGCTTTACACAATTTTAGCATGGACAAACTTTTCTCCATTGGATAGCTATCAAAAACTTATTATGATACTTACATGGCACTCTATATCACGGAATAGTATTGCATCATAACTCACCACTAACACTCCATACATTCTCTGATGCGGACTGGGTTGGAGACAAAGATAATTACAGAAGTAGCATCGGTTACATAACCTATCTTGGCTCTTATCCTATCTGATGGAGCTCAAAAGTACCAAAGTACCCTTGCAAGAAGCTCTACTGAAGTTGAATTTAGAGTTGTTTCTACGACACAAAAGTTTAATGGCTTACATCTTTACTTAGTGAACTTGGTTACTCATCGGAAATCATCCCTACCATCTATTAGAACTTGGTTACTCATCGGAAATCATCCCTACCATCTATTGTGATAACTTAAGTGCAACTTCATATACAGCAAACCCAGTTTTTCACTCGGTGAACAAGGCACTCTCCGTGTGGCAGATGCTTTTACCAAACCCGGCCCTACTAAGACCACGCTTTCATTATCTAATATCCAAGTTTGGTCTTCTCTCTGGATCGTCCATCTTGCGGGGGCATATCGAGATATAATCCGATATACATCAACTTATTTTATCATATTTATCACATGTATTTTTCATAGTCAAATTCTGTTGTATAATTCCTATTATCTCTCAATAGTTAGCTGAATATGTACCATAAATACCCTTGTATTTTCTTTGTATCGATAAGTAATACAATTACAACTTCTTCTCCTTCTTCACGTATTATCCGTAATTTCATAGTTTCTTCCTTCTCTTCTACCGGAGCGGGCACTCACTCGAAGAGTGCAAGTCTTGCACCTAGTTTGATCGTATCAATCGCACTAATGCTCTCCAATTGGGTTTACTGAGAAAAAGATGATTAAGAAAATTCATTCAAGTGTCACCACACACCAGGAGCATGACACATGGTTTTAAAAAATAAATTCAGTTAAAATAATTAGTATCACTTTTTGTATGTGTTAGGAAAGTAAGTAAAAATGGGAGTCTCCGTAAGGATGTATTATCAGTAGTACATCACAACTTTTACAGCTTAAAGTTTTCTTATGTTTAATTAGCATCCAAATATATGTGAAAGATAATATTATAAATATATATTTGACATGTGAAACAACGTTATTTATTTCCTACTTTTCTAATTTATATGTTTTATACGGTTTTTGTTTTGGAGTTTTACCACGTGATAAAATGTATCATATACATTTTGGAACTTTTTTAACATATGATATATTACAGAAGGGTAAAGTACTAAATTATAAAAGAAACCTCGTTAAAATTAGAAAAGAGTCCCAGGATAGCTCTATCCTTGGTCTACTATTCAGTAGCTAAGAGAAATAAGCAACTGGTACTTTATTTATTCATTAATCAATTGTTTGCTTTAAAGTTGGTTTTATCATTATCTTTCATATCTGATTGTAAGATTCAATAGAAACATTACAGTAAACAGTAAGAATGTTAGCAATCGAGTTTGTAAGTTTATGTTGATAAATACAAACAATGCCTTTTCAATTTAAACTATATGCACTTAATAAAGTTCAATTTATAAATAAATGCACCAGTACAAACCCAAACAGACAAAAGAATTATGATAATTACTTAATATAGACACAGAAACCATACCCTTCAAATTTCTTGGTATTTTTATCTTTATGAAGGTCAAACCTTCACGGTAGTCTCAATCCTTAAATGCCTTAAATATTGAGTATTTTTACGACAATGTAAAATCGAATCATGGTCTATCATTTGACTCCAGGTAACCAACAGTAGCTACATGAGGGTGTGTATACTCTGATTCGCAGTGACTCCATACTGAAACGAAAATAAGTCAAATATATAAAGCTCGTTTATTGAATAGTTCAAAGCTAAGCTTGAGATAAAATAAATTTAATGTCAACCCAAATAATTGTCCGAGTAACTCTTGAGAACGAGCGTCTAAAAAAAGATGAATGTGGCCTAGTGGCCTTGGAAGCGTTGACAAGTGTTTTAATATACAAATTACTGACATATTCTTTTGGTGTTAGTTGCTATTTATACCTCTCAGCTTTACATCCAAAAGCATAACCTCTCTCCCTCAACCCCATCCTCTCTAACTACCGGTGAACCATGAGAGTTACCACCGGTGTCCCGTTCAGGGTCCCTTTATGGCCTATAGTCATCGCATTAACCGTCTTTGGTGTTGCGAACCTTATAGCCGTCTCGGCTGATCCTTATATCTATTCTTCACCACCACCACCATATATGTATAAGTCTCCACCACCACCTGTGCATTCACCACCACCGTCATATCTTTACAAGTCCCCACCACCACCGGTGCATTCACCACCACCACCATATCTTTACAAGTCCCCACCACCACCGGTGCATTCACCACCACCGCCATATTTATACAAGTCTCCACCACCACCGGTGCATTCTCCACCACCACCATATTTGTACAAGTCTCCACCTCCACCGGTGCATTCACCACCACCACCATATTTATACAAGTCTCCACCACCACCGGTGCATTCTCCACCACCACCATATTTGTACAAGTCTCCACCACCGCCAGTTAAGTCACCACCACCACCATACTACTACAAGTCTCCACCTCCACCGGTGCATTCTCCACCACCACCTTACTACTACAAATCCCCACCGCCACCAACAAAGTCTCCCCCACACTATTACTATAGTTCTCCACCACCACCAAAATCCTACTACCCCGTACCTTACCCTCACCACAGGAAACTCATCGTAAAGGTCGTGGGCAAAGTTTACTGCTACAGCTGCTATGACTGGAAATACCCAATCCAATCACACGCCAAGCATCACCTCAAAGGTATAAACTTTAGTTTCTCGCACTACCTTAACTGTTTTATATATATGACTTGATGTGTATGCATGTTCTTTGATGGTTGACCCATGTTCTATGTTTCTGGTTTTCCACATCTCTTTTACCTAACGATACACTTAAACGTATAGACAATTAATGTTCAGAAAATATGTATCTTATCTTTTGGTTTTATTCGTTTACCATCTTGCATTTTAAAATATATATATAAAAAAAAAACATCAAAATGAAAGATATGTATATTTCCGAGAAAATGAAACTTTAATTTTCTAAAATTTCAATTTTGAGTTAACTTGTTAAGACATATAATCATATATTGATTACTTATTATCCCATTACCATATAAATTATAATACTTCAAAAAAAAAAAAAAAAAAATAAAGATACCATGCTAAGGTTTCAACATATTCATTGTATGAAAGGCTACATTATAAGTTATATATTTATGATTATTTTGTATAAGAGTTAATAATATTTATTTAATTTAAGTATTTATACCCGAAATCATATCATGCATAGCATAACATGTTTTAATTTTGTAGTAACCGGTATATTACAAAAGGTGGACCAAAAAATATACATGAAGTTGACTTTTTTTTATTTGTGTTGAAAAAGGTGCTGTTGTCGAAATTACTTGCAAGGCTATTGGCCAGAAAGAAATTTTTGCATATGGAAAGACTAAGATCAATGGAAAATATGCAATTACGGTTGACGGTTTAGACTATTCCAAGTATGGAGGAGCAAAAGCTTGTACCGCTAAGCTTCATATGGCACCAAAAGGAACCAAATGTAATATTCCAACAAATCTTCATGGTGGTTTGAAGGGTGCCGTGCTAAAGGTCAAATCCAAAAATGCTTATGAGGTTGTCCTTGAGGCCGAACCATTTGCATATGCTCCTAAGACTCCTTCTACGCTTTGTGAGAAGCCAAAGCCAAAACCAGAGCCCACTCCTTCTCCATATTATTACAAATCTCCACCACCACCGCCACCCACTTACTTGTACAAGTCTCCCCCTCCACCCGTTAAGTCTCCTCCGATATATCACTACACTTCACCCCCACCCCCTAAGAAATCACCACCTCCTCCATACCACTACACATCACCCCCACCACCCAAGAAATCACCACCTCCCCCATACCATTACACATCTCCTCCCCCACCGGTTAAATCTCCACCACCACCATACCACTACACTTCCCCTCCACCACCAGTGAAGACTCCTCCCAAGTACCACTACACATCACCCCCACCACCTAAGAAATCACCACCTTCCCCATACTACTACAAATCGCCTCCACCATCGGTTAAATCTCCACCCCCACCTTACCATTACACTTCACCACCACCACCAGTGAAATCTCCACCACCACCATACCATTACACTTCACCACCACCACCGGTGAAGTCACCACCCCCACCTTATCACTACACATCACCTCCACCACCGGTGAAGTCACCACCCCCACCTTATCACTACACATCACCTCCACCACCAGTGAAATCTCCGCCACCGCCATACCATTACACATCGCCTCCACCTCCTGTTAAGTCTCCACCTCCTCCATACCACTATACATCACCTCCACCACCAGTGAAATCGCCTCCCCCACCATATCACTACACTTCACCACCTCCACCCGTGAAATATCCACCACCACCATACCATTACACTTCACCTCCCCCACCTGTAAAATCCCATCCACCGCCTTACCATTACACATCACCACCACCACCAATGAAATCACCACCCCCACCGTACCATTACAGTTCACCACCTCCACCGGTAAAATCCCCTCCACCACCATACCACTACACATCACCCCCACCCCCCATGAAGTCTCCACCACCCCCATACCACTACACCTCACCTCCACCACCAATTAAGTCACCACCACCACCATACCACTATACATCACCACCACCACCGGTTAAATCCCCACCACCACCATACCATTATACATCACCTCCACCACCCATGAAATCTCCACCTCCTCCATACCATTACACTTCACCACCACCACCAGTTAAGACCCCACCACCACCATACCATTACACCTCACCTCCTCCACCAACTAAGTCCCCACCACCACCATACCACTACACATCGCCTCCTCCACCAGTTAAATCTCCACCACCACCATACCATTATTCTTCACCTCCACCACCAGTTAAGTCCTCACCACCACCATATCACTACACATCACCTCCACCACCTGTGAAATCTCCACCACCTCCATACCACTACACCTCTCCACCACCACCAGTTAAGTCCCCACCACCACCATACCACTATAAATCACCTCCACCACCAGTTAAATCCCCACCTCCACCTTACCACTATACCTCTCCCCCACCACCAGTTAAGTCGTCACCGCCACCCTACCACTACACATCACCTCCACCACCTATGAAATCTCCACCACCTCCATACCATTACACATCACCCCCACCACCGGTTAAGTCACCACCACCTCCTTACCACTACATATCTCCCCCTCCACCAATAAAATCACCTCTTCCGCCCGTATACATCTATGGTTCTCCTCCACCCCCAACTAATTATTAGACTCCCATAACTTTGTTGTTTGCAAGATACAACCATGTAAGTATATTTTTATTTCTTTTTCGATATCATGAAACATTCCCAACATTATTACAAATCTTTAAATACATGACACATCCATAACAGCATCATATTTATTTATGTAGGTTTTTTGAGTACGAGTTTAATTAAGAAGGTTCCTCTAGGGGATGTTTTAAAAGTTGTTCATCCACAACCATCCCATTTCAATAAGTTCCTAAATGATGCACTTCACTTAATCAATATTTTTGTTACAAATATTTCTTTTCCACATCATCCTTGTGGTTCATCCTATCCTTGAAAAAAGAGCTCATACTAGAACCGTAAAAAAAAGTACAATTGTTTGTCGCCCGTAGAGGGTGATAAGAGCGTTGTGGCTTTAATATTTTTTTTTTCATGTTTCTTATTTCTATTGTATAAAGGATAACTGATGGTTCTTTTTATTTTTATATATTATTGGGGTAATCTTCTCATTTTATTTTTTGGACTCTTATATTCTTGGAGATATGGCCAATACACAACATATTGGTATCCAAATTAATTACATGAGCCTATATAGGTTACCCACTTGACCCAAGATAAAAACATTGACAAATAAATTAAAAGGGAATTAATTTATTATTTAATGAGTGTCTATAAATAATTGGCAGTTATTGTAATTAATTACTATTTTTTAAAATGTTAATTAATATTTAGAAATTAATTGGTGGAAACTAAATAATTATGCTTAGAAGATTTTTATAAATTAGTTGAATACATAATAGTTAATTCTAAAGGATAATTACTAATGAATAAGATAATTTATCCTTGATTCAAATTTAGAAATGATAATATTCCCACCAACTATATAAAAGGAGCATGCATAAGGGTTTCAAGGGTCTATTCAAAACCATAAAGTCATCCACCCTTTTTCCTCTCCTCATCTTTGGGCAACAACAACCTGAAGAAAACAAAACACATGTTTATTGGTGGTCAAAATTCTCAAGTCTCCAATGCTAGGGTTCTTGCTTGTTTGCTGGCTAAGGGTTATGATCCTATCAAAGGACTCTTTTTTGAGTTCCTCAATCTTATTCACATTTCTTAAAGGCATTTCGTCAACCTCTTTTTAGGGTTAGGGTTTCTATTAATAGAAATAATCATGATCTAATGTTTAATTATATACGTTCTTGACTTAAATGCTTATTTGTTTTCTTTTTAATTAACTATTTTCTTATGAAGAAGAAGAAAACCTTATTATCCAACAATGGTATCTGATCCTTAGATTCTTGTTAATAGCACTTTGAAATAAGTTTTCAAAAACTTAATGTGTATGATCTTGTACATACTGCTTGGGAAAGTGTGTGTAAAAAACATACACATTAAGGCTGTGGGGAGTGGTCACAACCAACCCACCGAAAAAGTGGTGCCACCTCTGCTCCACTTCAACTTCACCACCAACCCACTACACATAGGAAATGGTCACCACTTCACCATTATCTTTTTCTTTATTTTTTTAATTTTTTATGATTAAATTAATTAAAAACTTAATTTAAAACATATATATATATATATATATATATATATATATATATATATATATATATATATATATATATAGAGAGAGAGAGAGAGAGAGAGCCGAAAGCTTAATTTAATTTAAAGATAAATATAAGGGTATAATGAGAAACAAAGATACATTTTTAGGGACCATATATGTAACTACAATTAAAAAGAAAATAGATGAAAGCCATGTTACTGTTGTTGATTATTTTTGATTGGCTATCTTGGCCAGTCTTTGCACTCACGCCACACCAAAGCCACCAACCCTTAGGGTGGTGTTCTCTAGTCTTTTGGATGCCACATCGGCTTCCACGCGTGGGATTCTATCCTATAACACTGTAAATTTTCAAATAAATTTTTCATTTTTAAAATCACATAACTCAATATCACATTTCCAAAGAGACCACAAAATGTATAAGTTGTGGAAACACAATTCAACAAATGTTTATTAAAATCCCAGAATCCTCAAAATCATTATCTCTAACTGGTGTGTACAATCAAGTCGGCGCCTTCCCGCAATCCTGAGAAGTAGCTGAAACACATATCACACAACACGGTAAGCAAGAAGCACAGTGAGTTCCCCAAAATACCACACGAAAATAATTAGCCTCTCATGGCTATATCTCATAAAGACCCTCTGGTTCATGTGTCTTAGTGAGGACCGTCCGGTCTCACAACTCGGGTTGGACCCTCCGGTCCTAACCACTAAATCACAAAATAATATACAACATAAATCACAAAGACAAATGCATAATATCACGTAACTTAACATAAGCATATAAGACCCTCCAGTCACACTTTATTACCAGGTAATTATAGTGAGAAGACTCACCTCGTAAGTAAAGCAAGTATGTCTCGTACTCGAACCACCAGTCTAGCCTCTGCCTAACATATATCGTAATTAACTCTAATTAATAAACTACCCCCAAAGATGTTAGGCTAAATCCTCTACTAATTTTCAAAAGGATAAAAGACCATTTTAGCCTTCCATGGCCTCCAAACTCCACTATTTGACCAAACCCTAAAAGTCAACACCACGCTTGTACGCAGGCGTCGTAAGCACGTAATTATCCGTGTTTGACAAGGATTCCTCCTCCGCAATGTTGATCTTCTGGAACACTCGTAATTACATCGTGAATCCTAAATATTCACGTCGTGAGTTGAGCTTTCTTATGGACATTTATTCTTTTAAGTCTTCAAGCCTCCAAAGTTCCATGCTTTGTCACTTTTATTCCCTTTTCTTCAAAATGCCTTCTATTTGGCTGCAATATATATTTTAACCTTCTAAGTACCATTATTCAATGCAAATAACCAAAATATTAATAAAAATATAAGTAAATATTGCCTAAAAACATGTATACATATGGCAATATCACATGGCGTACAACCCCTTTACGCTGGGTGTACTACTTTATCATGCATGCATCGGGAAACTTCGACGCTAATCTAGTCGTATCTGGGAGTACACTTAGTGTACGGCCCAAACTTATTTTTCCCACTCTCCTGGTCTTAATCCGTTAAGACCTTAGATATAATCTCAGATCTGGACTAAATTAAGGCTAATACTCCATAAAGTTTTTGACTTTAAGTCTTAGCTTAGCTAAGCAAGTCTAAAACTCCTAAACTCACTCCTTACTCACAAAAGTTCTCATATATCATGTATGGGAAGATCTTGACGTCCAAGATCCCATTTTAATGAGTCCACTCAACTAGAGACACTTAAAGGGACAGGTATTATGCTCTTGACTTCAACAAACTCATAAAGTTTCAGGCTTTGGAACATAAACCCTAAAATGAACCACAATATGCACAAATCAAAACAATGACAAAGCTTTGAGCTTGATACCTCCAAATGATGCACCAACCATAAGGAAACTCAGATTCAAAGCTTGTACTCCAACTCTACTCTCTTCAAAGCTCCTTCTTCACCCAAAGAATCTACAAAGATCACTGAAAAAGTGTGACTGGAGGTTCCAGGTGGCCGGTTGGTGCTACGGGTTTATCGTTACAATGTCAGGTAGGTGTGTTCTATGACTTTAGGACTACAATGGCCTTATAGTAGGTGTATGGGTCCCAAGTGGTCGGTTAGTGTTACGGGATGATCGTTGCATTGTCAGGTATTGGTGTTGGTACGGGTTTAGGACCATAATGGGTTTATAGTACGTGTATGGGTCCCAGGTGGTCGGTTGGTGTTACGGGATAATCGTTCCAATGTCAGGTAGGGGTGTTGGTATGCATTGAGGAGCATAACGGGCTTATAGTAGGTGTATGGGTCCTAGGTGGTCGGTTGGTGGTATGGGTTGATCGTTACAATGTCAGGTAGGGGTGTTGGTACAGGTTTAGGACCGCAATGGATTTATAGTAGGTGTATGGGTCCCAGGTGGTCGGTTGGTGGTACGGGTTGACCGTTACAATGTCAGGTAGGGGTGTTGGTACGGGTTTAGGACCACAATGGGTTTATAGTATGTGTATGGATTCCAGGTTGTCGGTTGATGGTACGAGTTGATCGCTATAGTGTCAGGTAGGGGTGTTGGTACGGGTTTAGGACCACAATGGGTTTATAGTAGGTGTATTAGTCCCAGGTGATCAGTTGGTGGTACGGGTTGATCGTTCTAATGTCAAGTTGGGGTGTTGGTACGATTTAGGACCACAATGGGTTTATAGTAGGTGTATGGGTTCCAGGTGGTCGGTTGGTGGTACGTGTTGAACGTTACAATGTTAGGTAGGGGCGTTGCTACAGGTTTAGGACCACAATGGGTTTATAGTAGGCGTATGGATTTTTTTCTTACATAATTTAAAATAAAATAAAAAATCTTAACAAAGTGTTCACACAGAAAAATTAGTAAGCTAACTAAACCTTATTCTTATTTTCGTTTTATTATACTATTTTCCAATTGTATATACATAATTAAATGTTAAATATTTTTTTATTTCCAATAGTCATATAGTTGTATCCTAACGTAAAATTGTTAATTTACAAGGACCAAATTTGTATCATTTCTATTAATATCAAGTAACTCGAAATAATGTTTCAAAAACCAAAACGTGTTTCCAAACCATAATTTATGCTTCTCATTGTGTGGGTTCACTTTCTGATTAAAATTTTGAACTTTTTTGAATTCGTCAATCAAAATTAAGCAAATATAATAAGAGGCAAACATTTTTTTTCCATTTTGTTTTTGGCTCCAAATCAAGGCGGGAATTATTCATCTATCTCACCGCCAAAACTATGACGATCAATCCATCAGATCAAGGAAATTCCGATAAATTTGGTAACAACCCTCAATTTAGGACGTACTAACAATGTAATATTTAAAAGACTTTGATTTTTTCAACCACTGTATGGTTTTTCTCTAGGCTATATCCCAGTTGGATTATAATTCAGTTCATCATTCGACAACATTCATCATGCATTTCTAATGTACGTATATTCTTTGTGTATGATGTCAATGTTATTGATTGTATTGATTAGGGATTATACATAAAAAAGAAAATTTTTTATTCTTCATATTACTTTGCTTGTTGCACACCAAACGTTCGATGAAATGTGTATGTGAAATTTTGTATGTAATATATGTTACTCATACATTTTCATTTAACATATAAATAATCAAACTTATTTCATATGTTTCATGTCAACAGAAGAATCATAGAGGTGAACAAGGAACAACATCAAGATATGCCCGCCTATGATATGGAATATGAGCAAGATGATGGAACCCAAGTTTATGAATTGGACACAGAAGATGGTCAAAATAAGGACATTGACTATAATAGTCATTCAGATTCGGAAGAAAAAAAAATCCAAAGCACACTTCCTACAAGGTCACCTACGAAGAGGGGTCTGACTCGATTGCCAAAGCTGAAGACTGAGTATGTCAATTCTGGTGGTAGAAAAAAACGTGTCAAGTTTGATGAATTCGGTAAGTTTACAGGGTAGAATAATGCATTGTTTGTTAGTTATTTGGGAGATCTTGTCCGCGAGAAGGTGGGATTAAATGCTCTTTGCTGGAAGAAAGTAAACCGGAAGTGAATGAAAAATTTGGGAAGAGATTACAGTAAAAAAAAAATTTCAGATTTTTTAACTGCGTCTCATATTTTAATTACAAATCATGTATTAAATTCTAACAAATTCATTATTGTTTCATTTTAGCGCCATTTTGAAGTTGATGAAACTGGAAAAAACAATTTGTGATGAATAAGGCTTGGTATCCTTCTACGAAACTTCAGAAGGAAATTGTATGCAACTTACATCAAGCCACATCTAGGCAATTCCAAAAAACTTGGAGAAATCCCTGTTCGATATCGTGCAATAATTCCTAAAAAAAGATGATTGGAACAAATTCATGACATATACGCATTCTGAACAGTTTAATGTTACAACTTTTTTTCCAAAACTTCTTCATTAATTTATCATAAAATTACCAAAAAGTGCATGACAAATCTTTTTTTTTTTTTTTGACAGGTTGTGTCACAAAAGACTATCAAAGCGCGAAAGATGTCAAAGTATGTTGATCGGATGGGACGAGGGGGGTATACTACTTTTAGGCGGAAGTTGGTAAGCTTTTTTTAGCTATATGATCCTATTATATTACCTTCATAGCAATGTACTGAACATAATTTTACTTTATATTGTTTACAATTTAATTTTTTTTTTATCAAGATTGAAGAGAAAGTGATTTCAAAGGAAGAAATGCCCCCAAGGTAAATTATGTGGTGTAAAGGACATGAAAGTAAAGGAGAATTTAAGGATGAAGATGTTAAACTTATGGCGGATAAACTAGTAACTTCAATAAACTTTTTTATTACTTTTACTGTAAATATTTTAATCAAATTTGTTAGGACAATAATTATTAATATTTTGTGTGCTAGATGGAACAAGAAAATCAGATAAAAGAAGTACAAGTAAATGTTGAACCAGGCATGGATGTCATGACCTTAGTTTTTGGCAAGGAAACGGACGGATTTTTAAAGGGTGTCGGCATAGGAGTTACTTACAACATATATTTCAATGTTCCTCGCAATAAAGGATCATCTAAGGAAGAAATCAAAGATCTTAAAGTTGCATTGCATAATGGAAAACTTGAGCTTGAGAAAAAAGATGTTGAACTCAAGGCTTTGTCTACAAAGGTTAATGAACAAGATCAAACACTAAAGCTAGTTTTGGCTCCTCTTAAAGCAAAAGGAGCTGACTTTCCAAATCTGTCTCATACAGTTCTAAGTAATCTTATTAACAACATCTATTGTAAATGTTACTTGTAAATTGCATTTATTTTAGACATTTTCCATGTTTCTTTATATTTTCTAGGGTATTTCAAGTGACAAGATCGTTGAAAGTAGTGAAACGACTCCTATTAGTCTCAAAACCAAGGAACCATCAAAACCTGTAACACCAGTATGTTATCATCTTACAATATCATCGTTGATATACTTTTTTTTGGTACTAATTTTGGTTTTTTCACTTTGGACTTTAACTTATTTAGGTTATTGCAAAACCCACCAAGAAACAAGTTCAAACCAACTCTGCAACTGCAACTCTCGATACACAATTGATTTCCACGAAATCTGCAACAGTAGTATATAATAACTTTACAATTTTAAATACTTTTAATTTATCATTTATATTAAAATATAATTTTACATATATGTCTTAAATTTTTATATTAGGAAAATACAAAACCCACCAGGAAAGTTGTTGAGTCTAAGACTGCCACTATCAATCCTGAATACCAAAAATTTCACCAAATAAACCCCTTCACTTGGTCAGTTTTTTTTACATGTTGAATATTACTTATCATTGTAGCCAATAAAGTATAGTCTATGATATCTATATAAAAGGAACATTGTTGCTCATGCTACTGTTCACTTATCATCAAAAAGGCAATTCATTCATGGAGTTGCTCTACAAGATGATTGCTATAAAGTTTCTGTTGATGAAGTGGTAATAAAACATGCATTTCTACCCCATACAACTGGAGAATTCACACGTTGAGGATGTATATAAAAGTTTTGTTCCATGGCCAAAATACCTTGTGCAAACCGAGTCAAAGGTTTGTTTAATTGTGTTCACTACTTTGTGCATTACACTTTATTTTCTTCATAAAGTAATATACTAAGTTTTTGATGAACTCATTTTTAGTTTCAATGTTGTTATAGGTACCAAAAATTATATCACATCAAGAACATCAACATCAAAACTCAAAGAAAAGGAAACCAACTTACATATCATCTGATGCCCTTCTCAAGAATATAAGCAGCAATAAAAATAAGAAGAATGCCTAGTTATGTTTAGGTTTTTGTTTATGATGTGTTCGATTTTTTTACCATTATTTAAATTCTTGAAATTAGGACAATTTTTTTTTTGGTATTTTAATTAGGAATTTAATGTATGGATTTGGATTTCAAATATTACTAGTATCAAATAATGAATTTTGCTTTCGTTTCATATTGTTGGGCTTGGTTACTTTACTTTAAATTATTTTGATGTGTCTACAATGTAGAAAAAGTAACAATAAATATTAAATTAAAGAGGCTTTAATATAAATTTTACCATATTTTATAGGTTTTCAATGTCTCTAAAATTATACAATGGTTACTTTACATCATTTTTTAACGTGTGGCTAAATGGTTAACAATAGTCATAATATACAAGAATTATGAGTCGACAGTTGTTTTAAAATGATGTTTATTCTAAATTTTTTGTGACTAAGTTAAACATTGACAACATGAAAAACAATTCATGTGGCAAATAAATACCATAATTGGTTGTTGTTGTGACTAAATACTAGCAAATCATCACTTACAAAAAAAATTATATGTGTCCATTTGTCACACCCCCAAACCAGAACGGCGGAAACATTCGGGGGCGGAGGACGTCATATTCAGTATCATAACAGTTCATAGAAAGGAAAGTACACACCACCATATATATTAAAGTTTCCAAAATGTTTACATAATTGTATCCGTTACATGTTCAAAAGTTAAATACATAAACATCTTTCAAAAGAAGTAATTAACGTCAGCACGTTAATCTCCAAAAGTTGATTTCCAAATCTGCTTAGCGGTTCCCTGAGAATACAAGTTATTTCAAAGAAAAAGTGTCAACATTTAAGTTGGTGAGTTCATGAGTAGTGTTTTGAGAAAATGTACGTCATTCGAAAGTTCGTGTATGTTTTCCAAAAAACGCAGTTTTTCAAATGTAAAGAGTTATGATTTGTTGTGTTTGAAAATGAATGTATTAGATCCAGAAAAAAATCTCATATTTTCCCTAATGGTTGAGATATGAGTTGTTGTATTTTCCAAGAAAAACCCTTATTTTCTTATAAATGTATGAAATGCATATGAATGTTCGTGTTATAAGTTGTAAATGGTTGCACCAAGAAAATCCCTTATTTTCCTATTAGTTGTTTGGTTTGTATACAGGAAAAACCCTTATTTTCCTGACATAACTGGCAGTCTCCAAGACCGAAAATCGCAAGCAACCGATGTGCTTGTAAGTTGTGTCATGGTTTTACATAGTAAAGCTATACGAAGATCGCACTTGTTAGATGAAGAATAGTTTTAATAGCTACTCGTTCATAAAAGCATAATACCATAATAATTGTATATCCGATGAGTTTTATAACCGTACTAAACATAATATGCCTGTAGCGACGTTCTTCAGGCGTCGTAGCGTTATGACAACTGTCACCCCAAAAGACGGACTGTAGCTAACAGTCAGGGCGCGGGATCATGACTTCCCGTATAGATCTATACACATTTGACACGTTCTCCGAACGGGAGACTCTGGTTATAGACAGAACTTGTAGCGATACCTTTTCTCAAAAAGGCAGTGTTTGAAGATGTACACGTCTCACGGATTCTCAACTAAGTTTGTATTAAAGTAGTAGTTTGTATGCAAAGTTTATCCTTTTTCACAATGTTTGACAAAGCATAAATCATAAGTTCTTTGAATGCATAAAATGATTTAGTAAAGAATGTTACCCTTGATATGATGTATTTGTATGTAAACGTATAAATAAAACATATTTCTATTTATAAACATATTGTATCCCAAGAGGGTAAAGCTGTGTTGTGAGGTGTTTTGCATCATAATAACTTCATAAGATAGTTAAAACAACAGTATGAAATGTATATCAAAAGATTGATGTTTCACATGATTTTAGTCGTGTGTTTACTTGTATTCCTCCCCTAAAATAAAAACATTTAGAATGTATTTAAAGAGTGTTCGAAGGGGATATGAACTCACTTGATAGTTTGAAGATAGCGAGATGGAAAACCGGACAGAGTTTCGTCTCGGGAAATGGATTTTCCTCGGGATTCTCGGGAATCTCGGGAGTAAAATCGACCCTCGGGACTTGAGCAAAAAGACCAGAGCTTCGGGTTTGAACAGGCACACAAAACGAGGCAAGATTGTGAGATAGAGGAGAGAGATATGAGCATTTTTCTCGGAAGCCCTCGCATTCTATTTATAGGAAGGCTGAACCGCCTCGATACGCGGGGCGTACGCTCGTAACTAGCGCGTACGCGTACGTCATGCATGACCGAAGCCTCGACTGCCTCGGCTTCGGATGGGACGGGTCGGTGGGGAGGCGGTTCGGATGGGACGGCGGGTCGGATGGGACAGCGGGTCGGACGGGTCGGTCGGACGGGCGGGTCGGAAGCCTCGGATAGGGCGACGTGGACGTTCCGAGGCCAAGTCTCTCGGGTACGCAGGGCGTACAGGGGTACGCAGCGCGTACCTCGGATGAGGACGCTGACTCCTCTTCGGATAAGGTCCGAATTTTGATTTAAATAAATATATAATTTATTTAATAAACTTCAAAAATTCATATCTTCTTCATACGAACTCCGTTTTCGATGGTCTTTATATCCACGCGTAGGTGAGACTACGCTCTACAACTTTCGTTTAGACTCTGTTGGCAAATTCCGAAATTATTTTTATTATTTATTTTATAAATCATCGTGTTTAAGGAATTTCTTTAAAAATTCATAACTTCTTTATCTGACGTCGGTTTATGTCAGACTTTTTACCGCTGAAATACCATTGTCGAGACCTTCGATTCTCGTTTAGGTCATTCTGGCCAAAAGTCGCTCGATCTCCGATTCGAGTTTTTACGTAACTTCGTATTGCCGGTTTTTGTCGGAAAACTTAGAATGGTCATAACTTCTTCGTTATAACTCGGATTTTAGTGTTCTTTATATGCTTGGAAACCTTAAGACGATATCTATTACATAGCGTACTCCAAACAAAGCCTTTGAATACTTCATTTTTTGATGATATTCTAATTACTTTTTCAAAGAGGTTACAAGACTCGAATTTCAAGGACCTAAAATGACGGGTTGTTACACCATTTACCGAACATGGTCATGCTCACCGTAATTATATGTATCTAAAATATACCCAATAGTCTTAATACGATACCACATAGTCCTTAATTTTAACAAAATGTGTGTCTTTATAATACTTATGATTGTATTTCACTGAATTGTGTGTCTCTATACGATAGGCTATAGTCACTAAAATTGATTGCTTTTTGTGATTAATTATTAGCAAGTCGCCACATATGGAATTAATTTCATGTCGCCATTTAGCAAACATGGTCATGCTCACTGTAATTAAATGTTTACAAAAGATACACAATAGTCTTAAAAAAATTTAAATTGTGTGACAATATATAAGAAAACAACTACACTAAAACATCATGAATGTTGCAAGTTTGTGATATACAGCCACCACAGATACTAAATAAATGTGTCTATTGACGGTTTAACGCTACAATATTGGATATTTAAGGAACAAAATTCCGTACACATTTGCTACACTTTTATAATATGGCCACAAGTTTTCATATCATACGAAAACTATATTTTAAAATGACCATAAGACCCATATGATGGCTTCACCTTCAATCACACTTTCAGTGAAAAAAATAAATTCTCACTATACGCATATGGTCACACTTTTTTGGTGAGTCTGTAGGTCATTTTTGTATTGGTGTGGGGCACCCTCAAAATAAAGTCCTCAAGCAATTATCTTCTTTACTTTCGTTTAATTCTAGTACTATCGACAATTGTAACTCTTTTCAAATCAATAAAAGTCATCCCTTACCCTTTCATGCCTCATCTCTCACATCTCATGCTCCATTAGGTCTTTTATCTTTTATCTTCGGATGTATGGTGCTCCCCTATCGAATTTATTGATCACTTCAAATACTATATTATCTTTGTTGATCATTTTATCAAATATATATGGTTGTATCCCATGAATAGGAAATCTGATTCACTAGTGATATTTATTCGTTTCCAATTACTAGTAGAAAATGTTTTTAACACCAAAATCAAGCAACTTTTTCTGATAATGGTGGAGAATACATAAAGTGATGGGTTTTGAGCATTCTAACACTTCCTAAGTGTACATGCAACCCTAATAACCTTGGATCTATGTTTGTCTAATTATCATGCAAAGTTGAATTTCCAAGGTTATATTCCTATCTAGCATACATGGGGAACAATTTTAACTTGAATCATAGATAGAATAACTTACCTTGTTGTTGCTTGTGTTCCTTGAAACCTTGTGAGCCTAGCACCCCAAGTGTGATGCCTCAAATGCTTCACACAACACCAAATGCTCTTGGAAAGACTCTTGAGATAACACACACTTCTCAAAATCGGCCAAGCCCTCTTGTTTCTTAGTGTAGCCGATTTTGGTGGAGAATATGCTTCTTATATAGTGTTGACACATCTAGGGTTACACCATGTAAACCCTAATGTGTCATGACTCTTCATTTCCATGACCCATGGGTTTGTAACTCCCATGGAGCATCCATGGAGCATCCTATGGGTAGAACCCAACTTGATAATCCATGGAGCCTCTTAGCCCACTATACAAGATATGGATGATTTACATAATCAACCCATGTATTTAATTAGTTATCCTTTGATCACTTAATTAATTCCAAATTAATTCTTTGATCAACTAATCAAATGATATTATTAATATATTAGAACTTATAATATATTAATAATCTCCAAGTGTTATTTCTCTCATTTAGTCTATCCAATTGCATGGTGCCATGCAACCCAAATGGACCATGCCGGGTCGAGTCAAGTACAAGTCCGAAATAGTTATGGACTTAGACACCTTATCCAACAGTCTCCCACTTGGATAAGTCTAATAACTATATCTCTAGTACTTCAGGAACCGACCGGCAATCGTAGCTCTTTCAAGGTCTCTCGGAACTGAGAAGATGATGGTACGCCATTTAAGATAAGTGATCATATAATCCTCCGTTCTGGATATCAGCCGGACAAATACATGGAACATTGTCTTGCTTATTGTCCAGCATTTGTTTACCGATTTCCGATTTGTTTGACATAAAACTTAATTGAACACATCAACTTAGTTCTGACCGGGCCCGGTACATGGGTCAAAACAAAATCATCGAGGGGCCCAGATATCAGCTTCTAGTCCAAGAAGGAACGGATAAACTTCGACTCATATGTTTGTTCTACCACTCATTGAATTACACACAAAAGTACGTTTTATAACATCGAGTTACCAATGCGATTTCGTACAGTCAATGCATAACCAACTTGTAAGTAACAAATCATATCTCTAGGTTTGAAGACTTATATGATATTACCGTCTCACGATCACTCGAGATAGAATTCCATGAAGTGATTCCAGTGAGCGTGGGTTGAGTCCAATGCTCAGAACTTATGAGCACTCATGATTGTTGTAGCCTTGTCCAAGACCTCTACAACCAAACATGACAGTCTTGATTCATATCTACTTCCAACATATGACCGACTGTGGAGGTTTGAATAATATGTTATACCAAACAAAATTATTCTGGAAGTCAAAACATGCAAAAGAAATATAGTAAACGATCGACAAGAGATAGCAACACTTTACTCATAAGTAAAACACTTTTATTCATCATCAAATGTCAATTACACTTTACAAATTTCGAGATTATCTAACTACTAAATCTAATATCATCCTTCAGCCCTATGCTCCGAGCATGCTGAAGATGCTTAACCCGAGTCAGTCCCTTTGTGAGGGGATCTGTCGGATTCTCATCTGATGATACCCTCTTTGCCACGAGGTGTCCTTCTTCGATCCGATGTCTAATGAAATGGTATTTTCTGTCGATGTGTCTGGATCTCCCATGATCCCTTGGTTCCTTGGCTAAGGCAACAGCACTTTCACTATCACAGAAAATTTCCATTGGCTCTTTAATAGTTGGTACAACTCCAAGGTCTCCAATGAAGTTCTTCAGCCATATCGCCTCCTTTGCTGCCTCGCTAGCTGCAATATACTCTGATTCACAAGTAGAATCTGCCACTGTCTCTTGCTTGGAACTCTTCCAAGAAATTGCTCCTCCGTTTAGGGTAAAGACCCAGCCCGACTGAGAGCGGAAATTATCCCTATCAGTCTGGAAGCTAGCATCACTATACCCTACAACTCTCAAGTCATCACTCCCACCGAGGGTAAGAACCCAGTCCTTAGTCCTCCGTAGGTACTTGAGGATATTCTTTACCGCAGTCCAGTGTGCCTTGCCAGGGTTCGCCTGATACCTGCTAACCATGCTCAAGGCAAAAGCTACATCGGGTCGAGTACACGTCATAGCATACATGATCGATCCTACAGCCGAAGCGTAAGGTGTTCGACTCATTTCTGCTATCTCAGCCTCAGTGCTAGGGCTTTGTGTCTTACTCAATCTGGTGTTACTCTAGATGGGTAACTCTCCTTTCTTGGAATCCTGCATGCTAAATCTCTTCAGCACCTTATCCAAGTAGATACTCTGACTAAGTCCAATTAGTCTTTTACTCCGATCTCTCAAGATTCTTATCCCTAGAATATAGGCAGCTTCACCAAGGTCCTTCATAGCGAAACACTTCCCAAGCCAGGACTTTACTTCCTGCAAGGTTGGAATGTCGTTTCCTATGAGTAGTATGTCATCCACATACAATACCAAAAAGCTAACTATACTCCCACTAGCCTTGACATACACACAAGATTCATCTTCACTCCTAGAAAAGCCAAATTCCTTGACCTTTTCATCAAAGCAAAGATTCCATCTGCGAGGTGCTTGCTTCAATCAATAAATGGATTTCTCAAGCTTACACACTCTATTAGGGTACTCGTTGCTGACAAAACCCTCTGGCTGACTCATGTAAACATCTTCAGCCAACTTTCCATTAAGGAAAGCGGTTTTGACATCCATCTGCCATATTTCATAATCATGAAATGCAGCTATGGCTAACAGAACCCGAATAGACTTAATCTTGGCTACCGGAGAAAAGGTCTCATCATAGTCCACTTCAGGAATTTGAGAGAAACCCTTTGCAACCAGTCTAGCCTTATAAGTGTGTACGTTACCATCCATGTTGGTCTTCTTCTTGAAGACCCATTTGCACCCTACTGTCTTACGACCTGGTACATTTTCAACCAAGTTCCAAACTTGATTGTCATACATGGATTGTATCTCGCTATCCATAGCCTCTTTCCATTTAGCAGACTCGGGGCCTGCCATGGCTTCCTCGTAGCTGTTAGGGTCATCTTGACTTACTAGTGTCTCATCACTAATAAGTGTCTCACCTTCTGCAGTAATATGGAATCCATAGTAATGCTCAGGTGCACTCCTAACTCTCGTGGAACGTCTCAGAGGTACAGATTTGTCAATTGGCTCAACAGGAGTTTCCTCCTCAAGTTGAGGGCTAGAGTTTGAAGTTCCTTCACCGCTTGATTCTTGAATTTCTTCAAGATCAATTTGCCTCCCACTGTCTCCTTGGCTTATAAACTCTCTTTCTCGAAAGACTCCTCTTCTTGCTACAAAGACCACATTGTTACTAGGTCTGTAGAAGAGGTAACCAAAGGATCGCTGTGGGTAACCGAAGAAAATACACCTCTCGCTTCGAGGTTCGAGCTTATCATGAGTCTCGCGTCTCACGAAATCCTCACAACCCCAAATCTTGATGTGGTCTAGTTTAGGTACTTTACCAGTCCACATCTCGTGAGGAGTTTTGGCAACTTTCTTTGTAGGGACTAGATTAAGAATATGGGCGGCAGTCTCTAAGGCATACCCCCAGAATGAGATTGGTAGCGTAGCTCGACTCATCATGGAACGAACCATATCTAACAAGGTTCGATTACGCCTCTCAGCCACACCATTCAACTGTGGTGTCCTGGGAGGTGTCAATTGTGAGACTATCCCACATTCCCTTAGATAGTCGAGGAACTCTGAACTAAGATACTCACCACCACGATCGGATCGAAGCATCTTAATGTTCCTGCCCAATTGATTCTCGACTTCCTGTTTAAATTCCTTAAACCTCTCGAAAGTCTCTGACTTATGCTTGATCAAGTAGACATATCCATATCTAATATAATCATCAGTAAAAGTCAAATAATAACGATTAGCATCCCTTGTGGCATGTTTGAATGGTCCACACACATCCGTGTGTATAAGGTCCAACAAACCTTCACCCCTCTCACACGAACCTGTGAAGGGTGACTTTGTCATTTTTCCAAGTAAGCATGATTCGCAACTATCATCTGACTTTAGGTCAAACGACTCCAAGACTCCATCCTTTTGGAGTTGGCCTATGCGCTTCTTGCTTATATGTCCAAGACGAGAATGCCATAATGATGCTTTATCCAAGTTATTATTAGTAGAATCAATACACAAAACATTATTTCCTAAGTTATCTACAACAGATACAGCTTCATACACACCATCACAAGGTAATGCTTTAAAATAAAGAACATTATTAAAGAAAGCATCAATAGAACCAACTTCATTATTAAATGAAAAGGTAAACCCTTGTTTGTACAAAGAATGAAAGGAAATAATATTTCTTGCCATTCCTGCCGAGTAACAACATTTATTCAAATCTAAACTAAACCCACTACTTAGCGATAAAGTATAAACTCCAATCTTGGTAACAGGTATAGCTTTCCTATTCCCCATGATCAAGTTTATCCTTCCTTGCTCCACATCCTCACTTCTTCTTAGTCCCTGCAAGTCACAACAGATATGAATACCACACCCGGTATCAAGGACCCAAGAATTAGAATGGGGTGAGTTATTAGAAATGATAGTGTAAATACCTGCATGGTTGGGTTTAACTTTCCCATCCTTCACATCTTGCTGGTATTTTGGGCAGTTCCACTTCCAATGAGATTTTTCATGGCAATAGAAGCATTCAGCCTCTTTTGGGTCAGAAGAAGGAGTAATGAAACCTTTCTTGGTTCCACTTGAAGAAGAGCCATCAAGGGTCCAAACCTTGGTACCCTTAGAAGAGCTCTTTCTCTTCCTCCCTCGACTTTTCCCGATTGCCAAAACCGGAGTAGAGTTTTGAGTAGGAGTGATAGCAACCGACTTCCCCTTAAGACCTGATTCTGCGGTCTTGAGAAGTCCCTGAAGTTTGCTGAGAGTGACTTCTTCCTTGTTCATGTGATATGTCATGCGGAATTGATCATAGCACGATGGTAAGGAATGCAAAATAATATCTATTGCAAGATCCTCCGGGAAGTTCACATTAAGCTTCAGCAAACGATCCACATACCTTTGCATTTTCTGCATGTGGCTCGTGATGGATTCCCCGTCCTTCATCATGGTTGTTATCATGGAGCAGATGATTTCATACCTCTCTTGTCGTGCACTTTGATGGTATCTTTCCATCAAATCTTGGTGCATTTCATAAGGGTAGAAATCCTCATAAGACTTTTGGAGTTTCGCTGTCATCGTGGCCATCATGATGCAACCCACTTTCGTAGCATCCCTTTCATGTGCCCGAAATTCAGCGATCTCCTGAGGAGTTGCAGTGGACTCATCAATCTCCTTAAGCTCCTTGTCAAGGACATATTCTTTGTCCTCGTAGCGGGTAATCATCCTGATGTTTCTGATCCACTCATTGAAGTTGGATCCATCAAAGGTGACTTTCCCACACAAGTTCATAAGGGTAAAGGAGCCATTAGGATTAGAGCCAGAAGCATTGTTGAAAGACATCTGAAGGAAAGAGAACAAGATTAGTTTAGATATAAGAGAATCCTTAATAAAACACCCAAATGTAATATTAAGGCTAGGATCCAATCACAATATAATATAACTTAGAAGAGGTATGCCGTAATCTAAGCTATATCATATTTGAAAGGTAGGTGAATGACGATTCACCAATTTCCACCACGAAAATCGCAATATTTTAGTATTAGGTTTTTGAATGGTTCTTAGAAATTCCTAGATTCTTTGAGATTCAATGAACTTTTCAAAGGCATGTTTCAATCTCGAGTGTGCCCTCCAAGTTTTGTGACTGGGATACCGAGGATCACAAAACGAGGTGTGAAGTAACCATGCAAATCACTTGGTATCCTTAAAGTTTATCACTCAATCGATGTGCCGGTTAACCACACACGCTCCATCGATACTATAATAAACCCTAAGTCACCCTTTACCTACCTTGTTAAGTCCAAGTTAGTGTGCCGGTTAACCACACACGCTCCACCAACGACTTAATCAAAGTGTAAAGTGTAATTTCATGGAATAGCACCTTATTCACATTTTTCCTAAAGTAACTAAGATTGGGAATTTAATAAAACATTTAGTTACTTTATAATATTCATCATACTTTGAATGAGAATTAATAAGTCCTTGTCTTACCCGTTCGGCTAACGACCCTCCACCGATCAAGCAAGCGGTGGGTGAGAGTGGACACCCATTAAGTCACCATTTTATAGGCAACAACCTTATACCCACCTTATAGACCGGCTTCGTGAATGAGGCGTACTAGCGGTAAGACGACTTTGTTCTTATACATATATATATAATTATTAAATCATAATAATATAAGTATAAGGGTTGAATTTTAACTTTTAAAATTCTAGGGGTTGGAACTAAAGTTTTAACTTAACTTTACTTGTTCCAAAACTTGAGGGCAAGTTTTGTAAACTTTCAAAACTTTTTCACTTCTTGTAACTTATGAGTTTAATAGAGTAATAAAATGAGGACTTTTCATTTTTCCTAACTCTTGTGTTCTTTTAATGGTTTTTAATCCAAGAGACTTTTGGTTTTCCATAACTTGAGGACAAGTTATGGACTCCATTAAAACACATTATGATCATGAATTAATCCACCACATAGGTTACAAATAATTCCTATGATCATCTAAACATCATAAGAACAAGAATATGAATATGAACACTTTCAAGAATCAAAATCACATTGAATCTTTGTAATTTTGATAACTAGTTGTTGTAAATGAGTTAGAAAAGACATTACACCTTCTAAAACAAGTTTTCAAGTACCAAAACATTTTAGGGTAATGATTCTAATCCATTTCCAGCAACTCAAGTCGAAATTCTGCACTCTGTCGACCCTACTCGCCGAGTGCATAAACCTACTCGCCGAGTAGGTTGAAGATACACATGAACTCGACGAGTCCTCCCCATGGACTCGCCGAGTCCATCAGTCAGACAGCAGACTTTTCGACTTTCTTCAACTTTTAAGCACAAATAACAAACAAACAAGCCTAGGCTCTGATACCACTGATGGGTTTTGAGCATTCTAACACTTCCTAAGTGTACATGCAACCCTAATAACCTTGGATCTATGTTTGTCTAATTATCATGAAAAGTTGAATTTCCAAGGTTATATTCCTATCTAGCATACATGGGGAACAATTTTAACTTGAATCATAGATAGAATAACTTACCTTGTTGTTGCTTGTGTTCCTTGAAACCTTGTGAGCCTAGCACCCCAAGTGTGATGCCTCAAATGCTTAACACAACACCAAATGCTCTTGGAAAGACTCTTGAGATAACACACACTTCTCAAAATCGGCCAAGCCCTCTTGTTTCTTAGTGTAGCCGATTTTGGTGGAGAATATGCTTCTTATATAGTGTTGACACATCTAGGGTTACACCATGTAAACCCTAATGTGTCATGACTCTTCATTTCCATGACCCATGGGTTTGTAACTCCCATGGAGCATCCTATGGGTAGAACCCAACTTGATAATCCATGGAGCCTCTTAGCCCACTATACAAGATATGGATGATTTACATAATCAACCCATGTATTTAATTAGCTATCCTTTGATCACTTAATTAATTCCAAATTAATTCTTTGATCAACTAATCAAATGATATTATTAATATATTAGAACTTATAATATATTAATAATCTCCAAGTGTTATTTCTCTCATTTAGTCTATCCAATTGCATGGTGCCATGCAACCCAAATGGACCATGCCGGGTCGGGTCAAGTACAAGTCCGAAATAGTTATGGACTTAGACACCTTATCCAACATAAAGATGCGAGATCATCTTTCTGCATTTGGTATTACCTGCTTCAAATCACCAACACATACACCTAAGCATGATGGATGTGTCGACAGAAGACATAGACACATTGTCAAAACTGGACTAGCACTCATCTGTCATGCTAGCATCCCTATTACATTTTGGCCTTTTGCTTTCACTACTGCTGCCTATCTGATCAATCGCTTACCAACATCCACTCTCCACTACTTGTCTCTTTTCTAATGCCTATTCCAAAAGAACCAAAGTATGTAAAGCTAAAATGTTTTGGATGCTTATGCTATCCCTAGCTAAGACCCTACTTCTTACATAAACTTCATCCTAGATCTACTCCCTGTGACAAATGTCACATTTTATAGACGCTTGCAGGGTGTCAGGTACTCTAGTGTCGGTTAGTATGGTTACGAGTATCCCAGGTTACCTTATAATTCATGGCCTTAAGGTAACGGTATTTTACACTGTATTTTACACTGTCTGCTGGAAACCCACTATCTGAGTCACACTGTTTTTAGACCTTGCTAGCCGTATCTTTCATTTGATACCGTCTGGGGTCTGTATCCTCTGTTTTTAGACCTTGCTAGCCGTATCTTTCATTTGATACCGTCTGGAGTCTGTATCCTCTGTTTTTAGACCTTGCTAGCCGTATCTTTCATTTGATACCGTGTGGGGTCTGTATCCTCTGTTTTAGACCTTACTAGCTGTATCTTTCAATTGATACTGTCTGGGGTCTGTATTCTTGTTTTAGACCTTACTAGCTGTATCTTTCATTTGATACAGTCTGGGGTCTGTATCCTCTGTTTTAGACCTTACTAGCTGTATCTTTCATTTGAGACTATCTGGGGTCTGTATTCTTGTTTTAGACCTTACTAGCTGTATCTTTCATTTGATATTGTCTGTGGTCTGTTTAGCATTACTGTCAAACCTGGCCAGTTATGTAATCGTAAGCTGGAATAAATGTAACCTGATCAACTACATTTATTCGAGATGCGATGAACATGTGCTTGGGAGTGATAGTGGTGTTGCAACAAGTCTGAAACTTACCAACTAGGAATGCTAGAGCCAAACATAAAGTCAAAATACTATAGGAGTATTTTGGAACACTAAAAGATTCATACAAATCCCATAATCACATTCAAAAGATAAGAAAACCAACAAGAAATTAAAATACCATAGGGGTATATTAGAATCCATAACCAACCTTGTGTGAAGAACTAAAAAGATCCTTATGGATATACCTACAACTATAGAGGGTATACTCCCAAGGTTATATATAATAAGGATCCCATAGGCTAAGAATGTGTGGTTTCCCTCTACTTCCTTTTCCTTGTTTGGATGTGGATACCGAGTAGTATCACATATTTGAAGGCCTATCGGATCTAAGTTACATATGATTTGTATACCCTGTGTAATCGTAGCAGGACATGATATAGATCATCCAATGAAATGTTAATAACCTCTTAGGATTCTTTAGACATTTCCATTCTCGCACGAACCCTGTAGAAAACCCTATCCACTTTAGTGCTTGACAGAAGAGTTGATGCAGACCCAGAAGAGGTTCATTGAGAAGATTTCCTATTCGGAAATAAATGAACTGGGTTGAGACTATTGAATTCACCAAGTGCCTATATCTTTTTAGGGACATCGGTGAGAAATTCCCTTAAACTTCCGAAATTTCCAGTCATCCATCATGAAGTGATGACACCCGGAGTCGGATTCGGGAGTAAGGTGGAGTGGAAATTCAATGTGTCTTCATGAGAAAAGAACCCTAGGTAACTACCCGAAGGAAACCAACGCCGATTCCAATCCAGATACGAGGCAGACAGAGGGAGCCAGTACATGGAACCCAAGAAGTGTCTTACCCTCGTGTTCATCACGCTAATGCACCCTTAAAATAATACAATTTAGTGAGTTAGTGGTTACACTACTCACGCTATGTGTTAGGTAAATCGTCGTTTCTCGTTGCCAGTCACACGATTAGAGCAGATCCCCGCACCTCTATTGAGAGTATGTAGCCATAAGCCTTCATGAGCCTCTCTTTCCGCTGTGTTCGTTCCGAACTGTTCTCAACTCTTTCCAGGCCGGAGAGTGAAACCTTCCCAGTATAAAGGTAACGTAGTAGGAATGACTCGCATCTTATGGCCTTTTCCGATACTCATACTCCTACCTTGATTACAGGGACTACATCATAGGGATGTAGGTCGACACTCAGACAACCAGTACCCGAGGCACGGGAAAAATTTATGCCTAATACAGTCGGGACAGATATGTCCAGGGTTAGCCATCGTCTCTCATTATCTTGTATTCCTTTCCGTGTAGGAAAAACCATGCCTCCGAAAAAGCGTAACCAGTCCACAAGCAAGAAACCTACTCTCTTATTCGATGAAGTTACGTTCCAAGCTGCGGTCTCGGCAGCCGTAGCAGCTGTCATGGCTCCCCTGAATGCTAACAACGCCAATGTTAGCAAGGGCCCTATTGGGAATTCCGATCCTAGCAATGGACAGCAGCAACCAACACCTGTATACCCAGCCACCCAAGAACCTCAACCGAATCCACTAAAGATAAAACTCAAGATCGAGGAGGGAGGTACCTCGGCTCAAGGACTTTCCGAAGGGCAACGAGCTGAGGCAGTCAATACCCCTGTCAATCCTTCCCTCCTGACTTCAAGAAGACCATACCTAGGAAACCTTCCCCACTGCAGCAAGTGTAGCTACCATCATCATGGTATATGCCGGGAACTCTTATGTGCTAGGTGCAACATGAAGGGGCACACTGCTCACGTATGCAGAACTCCGGTGGAGTGTATTGCATCATTCACCAATGTGACGACCAATCCAGTTTGCCGACTATGTGTTGAGATTGGACACTTCAAAAGAGATTGCCCAACTGAAAGAAAAATAAGGACATAGGAGGAGCCTAACTCTACTACTTAGGGAGAAGCATCAAGGAACCCGGAAGATTTTGGTACGTCTCTCGATCTCAGATAACTAAACTGAAAACATTAAAAGGCTAATTCAAATGTAAATGCTTCCCCAATAAGGCGAAAGTCACAGCACTGATATAAGGTTTAAAATTTATTAGGTAAAACTATAATGGCTAAATATATATGTTACGACCATGTATAATTGAGATGGACAGACCTAGAGTGAGTGAATGCCGCCTCATTTCCTGTTCCTTGTTTGGTTGTGGATTTAGGGCGGAGTCGCTCAGTCAACAGTCCTCCCCACCTTAATTATACATGACTAGTATATGTTAGGCGATTATAGAAATGCCTCATGAGAATCCATTCATGAAAAGATACTCTACTCAGAAACACTTAGAACACTTTATAGATCCGCGTCGACTCTATCGGTCCAAGTATCCGCGACAATGATACACAGGACGAAACCCTAGACGCCTAGAACTTGTGTGCCTGTTCGGCGCATGACTCTATCGACCCTCACTTTATGTCATGTCGAAGTATGCCAATTTCGACGACTCTATCGATCATGGTTTGACGTAGTGCAACCATGTGTACATCCCTAGTGCTGTGTAAAAAGAACTTTCTCCGTAGCCATGTCGGCAAATAAAGGTTCTTCCGAACCTAAAACATAACACAAATGATTAAACCTAATGCGATCCGCCAGTCGTCCCTCTTATCTCAAACCTTCCGAAGTACCCAGGAGAAGGGTACCGCGCGCTGTTGACCGACCCCTCTTAGTCATATGGAAACCGAAGCGAAGGACACTGCAAGATACTCCAGAAGATGATAACCATCCGAAGCATACTCCGTAGATTCCTCAGAAAGACCCTTCGCACCTCGCACATCAGGTTCGTGAATCCAGAGGATAGAACTCATGGGATTAACCACTATAACTGAGTATATGCGTAAAAGTGGTATATAATTGAGATCAAAAAGATTTCAGATGTGTGCTTCCTCCCTACTCCCTGTTCCTCGTTGGGTTGTGGGTCTGGGGTGGAGTCGCACAACTGAACATCCTGCCGACCTCAATTATATACGGTTTGCATACACTAAGTATTAGTGGTTAAGCCAAGTATGAGCTCTACCACGAACCTCATAGTAAGACCCTCATCCTATTCCATAAAATAGGAGCTGGAGTCAAGAGAACCACTGCCGGTTAAGCCCACATAGTAACTAACAGCCACAGTTAGTAAAGAGATTAAAGTTCCGAGTGATGGGAACCTATACTCACTAGATTTGACCTAGACTGAGAAAACTCAGAACCTTCTGAAGAGTAGTTGCAGTAGATGCTCGCACTACTCAGGCACTTCGTCCACCCTGTTACAGACTAGTAGTGCCTAAGATCCTCCGCCCTCCCGCATGGAGGAAGTCACTGTCGCCTGGTAGACGATAGACTACATTCTCCGAAGTGAACACTAGGATACCGAGAACCACAGGATAACCCCCGCAGCCAAGAATACTTGATCAAAGTGCGATGTAGTTGCATTAAGCCTCATGACCCAGGTCCCGAAGAGATTATAGACTTAACACCAGCCTTGGTGTTAGTCTAGGGGTTATGTAGGAGCATGTGCTTTCCGCACTAGAATACACCAAAGTCTTAGATATTCATTGGACTATTAGGTGTTCCACGAATACTATCTTACGCAGAAATAGTAGAACCACCTCCCGAGATAGTCCAACACTCATCTAGTGAAACCCTATCTCCCTAACCCTGAGGGTTTCTGTTGGGAATATCTCAAGATTCATTATGCAGGTTCATTTTGCACGAGCTTGAGATAGACACTCTACAGCAAACAGATACCATAGACACGCAACCCATTCGATGACCTAGAAAGCCTCTAAAAGCCAATTGACAGAAACGCGAAACCAAAGATAACCCGAGCTTCCTGAGAACCAACCTGAAGGACTACACTACCACTATGGGAGAGAACGTTAGGAACTTCGGAATGGCGATCACACCGGTGGTGATCTTGCCATAGAAGTACACTATGTTCTAAGTACTGAAAAGCTCTACCCTTCTGAGAGCTTAGGACAATCTGAGAATCCTCGCGGAGATTTGGTCCAACCTTCGTCAGACCACTACTACTTTCGGATATTCCACAAGTTCCACACCAGATGGATCCACTTCTTAGACTGATATGCGTTTACCCGACGTCACTCTTCGTATCCCACTCATCTTGATAGAGACCATTGAGAACCCTAACCTCGTAGATACACCAGTCGGAACGCGCTAACTACACGAGACGGAATACGCATCCCGTAGGTGAAGGTATGTTGGAATGACAAACACAGACCATAGTTCACTTGGGAATGCGAGGACAAACAGAATAGGAAGTACCCTCCTGCCTCTACTCGGTCATTCATACCTACTACCTTTCCTAGACCTGAATTTCGGGACGAAATTCCCTCTAACGGGGGGATGATGTGACAACCCAAGTTTATTCCGTTACATTACCCAGTTACCGTTAACGGAATATTCCACTTTATAAAAGTTTCGTTAATTAGAGGTCGCCAAATAAATAAATGTTTTATTTGTTTACATTTTATGTCGTTATAGTCGTAATAAAGTAAATAAAAACACTTAAATTACATTTCCATAGTAATTTGGAAAAAGTTATATTTTATTACGACCACTAAATCGGGTGCGACCAAAAGCCCCGTTTAACGGTAGTATCAGGTAGAATTCCCGCTGACCTTCAACTCCAACCCCTATATAAGGGAGAGTAAACTCCATTTCAACCTTTTTACTCTCTCTCTACAACTTTTTCCCGAGCCAAAAATCGTCCGTTTTCGAGCCCCAAACAAGTAGGTAAACTATCCTAACTTGTTATATAGCTTATCTAGCCTGCAAATTCGAGTTTAAAACATAAATTAGGGACAAAATGATGTGTTTACGGCCCAAGAACACTCTTGGACCGTAAACACCATTTAATGGGGTTTTTAAGCCCCAAAACCCCTCCAAATTGCCCCTAAGGCTTAGATATGACTTTTAGGCTTACATATTCGGACTTAGAACACCTTGGAACAAGTTTTTGGAGAGTAAAATTGAGTTTACTGCCCAAGAACTTGCTTGGTCCGTAAACTCCCCTTCATGGGGAGTAAACTCAATTCCATGTGTTAGAAATACCCTAAACACCCCCTATGGCCTTGGAAAAATAGCTTGAATGCAATACCATTGTTGTAAGGGCCTTAAACTTCAATAAAACCAAAGGGATAGGAGTTCACGGCCGTGAACTCCCATAGAGGTGGTTCATGGGACGTAAACTCCCATTAAGTGCCCAAATGGTGCCCAAACTCCTTCATTCGACTTGGAAAAATACATAGGATTTATTCTCTATCACTTAATCCCTTAAAACACCCAAGAAAGATGTCCTTGGGGGCTTACGGTCGTAAACTCCCATGGTTGGGGCCGTAAACTCCCATTTGGTCCTTTTAAAAGCCTTAAATACATTCATACCTTTTAGATTTAGACATAGCAAAATTCCACAAACAATGCAAGGCCTTTAAACATCCTAGAACCCCTCCCCATGAGTTTACAGCCGTAAACTCATGGGGACTTGTCCCAGGTCCGTAAACACTATATGGAGAGTTTACTCTTGGAGAGTAAACTCCATTCCTAAGCCATTCACACCCTTAGATGTTACCCGGGACACCCCAAACACTTAACCAAAGTGTTTTCCGCTCTTTAGGGTGCGTATACTTGTTTAATTAGTATTATATATACTAATTGTATGTGAACATATGTTATCATATGTTAAATAGGTCACTAAGTGTGTCCTAGCCTTTACTTGACACCGAGCACCCAACCGGCACCTTCGTCGGATCCACTTACATCAGGTGAGTTCATACCCCTGAATGAACCTTTTAAATGTTTTTACATGTTTTATAGGGTGGAATACAAGTTAAACATGTCAGTTATCATATCAATCACACGTGATTGATAACCCGCATGCACAAGGATTTACCACACTGTAAAATGTTTTACCGAGTAGGATACTATAAATGTTTTGTGAAATGTTTTCACTTGTTCAAAACTCTTACTTATACTGTTTTATCAAAGTTCATTTTAAACTGGTTTATGAAAGGTTTCCAAAGAATTTCAAAAGTTTTTCAAGCTTATTTTACCAAAGAACACCAAGTTGTGATTTTCTTAAGTATAAAGGTTTTTCCAAGGTTTTCATCAAAGCTCTCTTTCATGTCGTATACTCTTACTTGTTAGATACCATTGCTTCGCTTTTACTTAGTTTAAACTCCTACTTGATAACGTTTCCACTTCGTGATACACATATACATGTTAACGCTTATACTTCATGATCCGGTTATTCCACACTGTTCGTTTATACATCACGATCCGGTTATTCCACACTGTTCGTTTATACATCACGATTTGGTTATTCCACACTGTACGCTTATACATCACGATTCGGTTATACTTCACGATACGTTTCCACTTGTTACACACTCAGACGTAGTTAGATGTATGCATGTGCTTGTATAGATGCATATAAATAATGATTGAAGGACTTAGGAAGGCTTGTCCGCCCTATTTCCTTTTCTTCATTGAGATGTGGTCTAGTGGGATCGGATGGCCGTCCGAAGGTCGTTGATTCATTAGTTATATATTATGTATGCAAGCATAGACATATAGGTTTACATTAGTCAGTTCAGTTATGAGTCTCTACCTCTAGTTCAACACTTATATTGGAAACCCACTACCTACTATTTGGGATGCATCTTCGAGACACGGCTTTCTCCATCTTCTATTTGGTAAACATAGTCTCCTGTAGGGAGAGCGGACATTATGTGTATAGATCTATACGGGATTGACACCCCCGCACCCTGACTGCTAGCTACAGTCCACGACCTACCAAGCCAAGGGGTGACAAATGTCACATTTTATAGATGCTTACAGGGCGTCAAGTACTCTAGTGTCGGTTAGTATGGTTACGAGTATCTCAGGTTACCTTATAATTCAAGGCCTTAAGGTAACGGTATTTTACACTCTATTTCACACTGTATTTTACACTGTATGCTGGAAACCCACTATCAAAGTCACACTGATTTTAGACCTTGCTAGCCGTATCTTTCATTTGATACCGTCTGGGGTCTGTATCCTCTGTTTTTAGACCTTGCTAGCCGTATCTTTCATTTGATACCGTCTGGGGTCTGTATCCTCTGTTTTTAGACCTTGCTAGCCGTATCTTTCATTTGATACCGTCTGGGGTATGTATCCTCTGTTTTAGACCTTACTAGCTGTATCTTTCATTTGATACTGTATGGGGTCTGTATTCTTGTTTTAGACCTTACTAGCTGTATCTTTCATTTGATACAATCTGGGGTCAGTATCCTATGCTTTAGACCTTACTAGCTGTATCTTTCATTTGATACTGTCTGGGGTTTGTATTCTTGTTTTAGACCTTACTAGTTGTATCTTTCATTTGATACTGTCTGGGGTATGTATTCTTGTTTTATACCTTACTAGCTGTATCTTTCATTTAATACTGTCTGGGGTATGTATCCTTTTTTTTAGACCTTGCTAGTCGTACCTTTCATTTGGTACTGTCTGGGGTCTGTGTCTCTTTTGTTAGACTGAGCCAGGCGTGTCGTTCGTTCGATACTCTCCTGGAGTCTATGATTCCTCTTGCCTTAGTCAGCAGTCTTAACTGCTGAGGCATATGTTATTTTCCCTGATTTCTCCTGCTTTCTTTAATAATCAAATTCTGTATTTTGATAGTGATAGCGATTAAGGGAAAACTACTTTTTACCACATAACTCCGTCCAGTCTTGGTAGAAGACTGCTTTTATTAAAGAAAATATCGGATTTTCTGGAAAAGACACTAATGTAATGGACACTCTAAAACTACCACTTTTATTAAATTTATTTGGAAAAAATGACACTAAATGCTTATGAACTCACCAGCATTTGTAAAAATGTTGATACTCGCTTTTCAAATAACTTGTATTCTCAGGTCAGCATTAGACAGGTACATTCCCGGAGCTGTTGATGAAGATAGCTTAGTACCAAACTACACTTATATTATTACTTGTATTACTTTGATGTATTGTATGTAAACCATGTAGAACTATTACTATTAATGCAATGTTTTGTTTTACTTTGATTACTATAATGCATGTGTTGTGATACTTGATATGACGTCATCCGCCCCAGAACGTTTCCGCCGTTCCGGTTTTAGGGTGTGACATATTGGCAATAAGACACAAAGATGGAAAGTCTGTGTGTACATACGTCTTAAAGATGAAGTCACACATTGACAAGATTGTTAGGTGTTGATGTTTGAAGGTTTCTATTATTAGCAATAATGGATTTCATTCTTAATTATGTTATTTGTGGAGATGTCAAGAATTTACCAAATAGGGAGAGTTTCTCATCGCCCAAGTTTCAATTGGACAGAAACTTGGAATCATACAACTTGGTTGCGTGATGAATGAAAACTTTCATATTTGGAAATTAGACTAATTCTTTGATAAAGTGTCAAGTGAAGGACTAGGAGATCAAGTACACTAGGTTGTGTGTTGAGCAAATCCACCACAAAGAGAGATAAGATATTCATCATGATTTACTAAAAGGTTAGTAAATATGATTATACTTATAAGATTAAGTGTAATTCTGAGTTGATTGAAAGAGTTTCAATGAATAGCAGTACGAATAAAGAAGAATCAAGTAGGCAAAAATATAAAAGTTTCTCTATTCTAAGAAGAAGGGAGAGTACCTTTTATGATAATTCTTAATGATTAAGAATCATATCTCAATTGATCCTCTAAGTGAGTCTTAGTGCATTTGTATGTCTAAGAAGAGGAATCGAGAATTGTGGAAATGGTTAAATCAAGAAGTCAATCATACTTCATTCCAAAATCAAGTCTTAGAGTCATACTCCAAGATTGTGACTTGAGTGACATAATCATAAGTAGGAATGTTCTTATACTTGCACATATTGTTAAGTTGTGATGTCTTGAATAAGACAAAGACCAACTAGTACCAAATTGCATGTAGGTTTTGTCTTGATATAGACACACTAACTCACAGATATTTGCTTTGTCAACAAATGTTTCTTGATAAGAGAATCTAATATGTCAATAGGTCAGTGGGAGTCTAAAGATCTTGAAAAAGTTCAAGAAGAAATCAAGAATTAAACCGATTAAACACTAGCACACAACTTGAGGAATGTAACCTATCGTGTTGACAAAATTTTATTTCCATGCCAATCCAGTTGAGTGATTATGCATATGAGTTCCGTCACAATCAGGAATATTTGTGCCTTATAACTACAATACTTAAGTCAAATTATGAATCCAAAAACATAAGAGCATGAATGATGCTTATTCTATGACAACAAAAATTGCAATCAAATACACCATACAAACATTACAAATCGTCAACAAGCAATTGGAAACCCTAGAAGTTCTTGTTTAGGTCCATTTTGGACTAGGACTTCCTTATTGGTCCCATTGGACCAATATGCTTCCAATTTGACCATCTTGGGCTTAGAACTCATAAATGGGCTCTAATTGGACCCACTTCCGTTTATTTCAACATTTTGGGCCATATTGGGCCTAGAATGAAATGAATCAATTATATGAACAATTTTGGGCCATATTTAACCTAATGTAGCCCTAATAGGTCATAAGAATCACATTTATGGTTATTTGGACCAAGCACAACTTAACATAAACATGAAAAAGGCTTAAGCATGCAAGGCCCAAATTCTTTTCTCTCCCTCTCTAATTCTCGGCCCAAGCCCATGTAAAAAGGGAGAGTTGACTTTCATGGCCACCTCATTTTTACATATTGGGTTTCCATGCATCTTATCTCATATTTCCATGCACATATCACTTCAAGATCTATCTCTTTCTCTCTCTCTTGCTCTCGGCCGATTTCAAGCACACACACACACACACACATTTCACTCATCTTTTTCTCTCAAGAAACTCTCTCATTTCTCCTCCAAAATTTCGAGATCTAAGGAGCTTTCAAGGAGATATCTCCACAAATTCTTCACCTAAGGTAAGATCAAGTTAGGATCTATGATTTTGGTACTTTGTTTTATCAAAATCTTCTTCTAATCCATGTAAAAACCTTGATCACTCTCCTGGAAACTCTCTAAGTTCGAGATCTTCCAAGGAGAGGTACAAAGGCCAAACTTTCTTCTCACTTCTTCTAAAGACCGAAACCACACCCAAAGGTGAGCTTCATACCCCCTATTTTGCGGTTTTTATAAGTTTTGTGGGGGGGGGGGAATACAAGCAAATGTGTAGATCTATGAGTATATGTATGCTTTGTGTGATTTCTATGCTTGTATGTATGTTCTTATGTGATTGTGGTGTTGGATCTAGTCAAAAAGACCTTAAAACCGAGATCTACATTAAGTTGTATGAAATAAGTATAAATTATATTATTTCACACAAATCATTTCTAGAAAAATAGCCAAGTTGGTTAATATGAACATCTTTGGGCTTCAAACCCATTTTTGGACTCAAAATGCTAAAAATATGAAACTAAAGGGCCCAAAATGTCAAAATACAAATTCTGAGGGATAAGATGACTCAAAAAAGTTTCAAAAATGTATTTCCTGGAAATTTACCCTTTGAAAGGATTAAAATGTGAATTTTTAAACATAATGCGCCAAAAATGAACTTTTCGGCCCAATAAAGCCCAAATTGCGAGATTATCAAATTAGAGGGGCTGAAACTGCATTTTTCTGTAAATCAGGGGACTACTAGTGTACCGAGTCCATTTCAAGGGTTAAAAATGCTTTTCAAATTTGGAAGGGACCAAAGATGTAAAAAATTTCCATTTTGGGTCAAAATTGTAAAAATTGCGAGAATAGAGGTTTCAACCGAGAAAAACTCCATTTTGAGGGACTAAAACTATTTTTCAAGTAAATTGGGGCTGAAAAATACCTTTTCAACAAGTTTTGATACTAAAGTGTCAAGAAAAATGGTTTAAGGACTAAAATGGAAATTTTTTTATTGAAGGGGTTAAAAGTGTAAATTTATACAAGAAAAGGGCTTCAAAAAGAAAATTCTAAGGTTTTATACAATAGATACTTTACGATAAGATACTAGTACCATGATTACCGACAAAATATAATACACCTTCAACACCAAAATCGTTACCAAACGAATTGATTCGGTCTCGAATCAATAACGAATCAAAAATCTAAACACGACGATACTCCAATACACACGCAGAAATTACGGGAAGTCAATACACACGTGGGAATTCACCAGACGTCGATACACCATCTTTGGGCTCGAAAGTTTCAAATCGTACTTGTTGGGCCTAGCTAGCCCAATAACATGATCTTTAGGCCCGAAGGAAACGCGCTTGCATGATATTGGATCTTATACGACCTAATACCGTGTAAAAGGAGTTTCAATAGCTCATGTGTTGTTGGGCCCCAAGGGTCCTTTGGCACTGCTAGTAAAGTCGAGAATTCACAACTGCGAGTCTGGCCAAGGGCCTTTCGCATTCACGATAGCCTTTAACGACCCGTGGAATTAACGAGGGCTTCGCACCCTCTTTTCTTCTTAGGTTGTGGGGCTATGGGAAGTTAGGGTGGTTGGATTAGGTGAGTAGTACAGACGACGCCTAAGGGTTCGTTTGTATAGTCGTAAACTAGCCATTTTCATTAATGCGTGATTACAACAACTCACCGCCCTTAATTAATCCAATGTCACCTGGAATTATCAAATACACACGTCACAACGGTTTAACCAAATATAAAACGCGTATTTTAAAGTATTAGGAAAACATCGGGTTTTCCTTGGGAATTCAACTCTTACACCTACGTGATGCATACCAACTATAACAATTTTTCACAGTTATAGAAATAAACAAGCATACTTACGGATCTTCACGCTTTTTCTTACTACAATAATCTTTTCAGAAAATATCGGATTTTCTGGTGGTTTTTCAAAATCATACAAAACATTATGTTTCAAACATTACTTATGAACTCACCAACATTTCATATGTTTACGTTTTTCAAAATACTTGTATTCTCAGGTAACAGGTAAATTGAAGGGAAAATGTATTCAGTGATGTCTCGTTGTTTGTTTAACTAGTATCGAACAATCTACTTTTGGGAATGTATTGTTTTGAAACAATGTATTAATGTAAACACTACCAGTTGTAATATTTCAATGCATGGTGATGAATGATGTTATGTTTCATGTATATTCACTGTGATGGTATTCAATTGAGTCACAACAGCCCTCGGACGTTTCCGCCGTCTGGTTCGGGGGTGTGACAGGTTGGTATTAGAGCTTTGTTTATAGTGAACTAGCATATATAGCCACACATTAATATGCAACTATAAACCAAAAGAGGGACTAACACAACTCTGAACAAAACAAGTGGAACACAACAATAAAACACCCTTGCTTGCATTAGGAATAAGAACATAACGTCGAATCAAACAAGATAACGCTAGTATCCCGGTTAATTCAGGATTGTTCTTAGCGGTATCAAGGAGTGGATGTGGCCTGATCAACTACATTCCCTCCAAGGTATGACTAACACATGTTCTGATGAGATCGCGATAGCTAGGGAACTTAAAAACAAACCCCTTTATCACCAGAAGAGAAGAACGTCTGTTTAGTCTAGTGTAGAGTCATAGGAGTAACGATAGTTTATACCTTCCCCCAGCCTTCATGGAGGGAGAGCAGTCGGGTATCTAGTTTCATCAAGTCCTAGTGGCTCACGAGATGCTTGAAGATGAACCAGAAGGGAATCCAGAGGAAGCACACGACGTTGGACCTGATGAATACATAGACATCGACTACGAGTTCGGGGAGACCGACGATGACAGCGAGGAAGGACAAGACCCAGACAAAGATCACGCCACGTCGTTCGTGGACGAGGCGCAACCAGACCACTCCGCCCCACCAATGAACCCCCCAAGGGATAACCGCTTTCCCGAAGATGAGATCGCCGCCCTGCGGCAACAGTTGTACGCCATGGAGGCACGTGCAGTGCGAGCTGAGCACGAGAGGGATGAGGTTATTGGAGACATGACGGAGATGGCTTAGTTACTGGCTCAACACTTCGGCATATGACCCCTCCACCACGTAGGACGCACCACGGAGTGTTAGGGATAGACTTATCTTACTAGCTCATTAAGAACTATGCTATGTACCCCGACTCTATGTTTAAGTGACTACACTACTCATAGAGCCGTTATGATGTCGAACTAGTGTCACTCATGTATGCTCTTACGAGCAAAATTTTCATGTATCAAATGCGGATAATATTAGTAAACTTTTACGTGCTTTGTTATGATATTACAAATTGCTATGTGTTGCGAATCTATGATTGTATGCTACATGATAGAAGTACTTAAGTTCGTGCCGTACACCTAGTCAGTAGGATCACAACCACATGGAAGCCACATACACGCAACATCTTTCCGTTTCATGATAGAAAGATGCCTCACCGACCTACTCAAGGAAACCCTGGACCAACCCCACCCGAAGTTGACTCAGCCGCATTCCAGGCAGCGGTCTCTAATGCGGTCACTGCAGCGATGGCACAAATTCATCAAGGGAACAATGGAGGAGTCAACGGGCAAGGGGACGGGAGTTCGAACAACAGAATGAATCAAGGACCCACCAAAACATGTACCTACAAGGACTTCACAAACGCTAAACCACGAACCTTTAACGTCACTGGAGGGGTGATCACTCTGAAACGATGTATCGAGAAGGTGGAATCGGTATTTGAGATATGCGACTATCCGGAGGAAATGAAGGTGAAGTTTGCAGCATGCACTTTCGTTGATCAAGCGCTCACTTGGTGGAACGGACACGTGGAAGCCATGACACTCCCTGTAGCCAAATCCATGTCGTGGTCGGAAATGAAAGAGATGCTAATGGCTGAATACTGCCCACGAGGTGAGATTCAGAAAATAGACCAAGAGTTGTGGAACCTCATTGTGCGTAATGCGGATATCGATGCCTACATATCGAGATTTAGTGAACTATCTCTGTTATGCCCGGGTATGATCACCTCGGAAGGAAAGAAGATTGAGTGATTCATCTGGGGACTAACCTCTCCGATCCAAGGAAACGTGACAGCTGCAAATCCCGAAACTTTCGACAGTGCTAAAAGATTGGCAAAGAAGCTGTATGACCACAACAATAAGAAGGGGGAGAAGCCAACGGAGACTGAGGCCAAGAAGGAAAGTGATGGAAAGAAAGGGAAAAACAACAAAAGGAAGGGGCTTCAAGGCTCCGAGACTTCTAAGAAACAGCAGAAAGTGGCGGTTAATGCTGCCACCGCGTAAGTCCCAGCTACACCGCATGCTCCAGACTTAGCTGCCCCAAATGCTCCTAGACCTTATTCTGGTAATCTTCCCAAATGCAACAAGTGCGGTTTCCATCACAACAGAGAATGCAAGGAGTTGCAGTGCTCCAGTTGCAATCGGAAGGGACACACGGCGAGGTACTGCAGGACCTACCCTCCTCAAAATCAACAACAGGAAAACAACAACAACAACAACCGCAACAACAACAACATCAATGTTGGGGGCAACAACGCTGGTCCTAGCCACACATGTTATGGGTGCGGAAGGACAGGGCATTTTCGTCGCGATTTCCCTAACAACAACAATCCCGGAAATGGAAGAACGAGAAGTGTGTTGGCCATGGGCAGGGGGAAGCAATTCAGGATCTCGCAGTTGTTACCGGTACGTTTCCCCTAAACCACACTTATGCATGCATCCTATTTGACACCGGAGCGGAGCGAAGTTTCGTAAGCAATAAGTTTAAGCATTTATTAAAACAACAACCCCAGAAGCTCAATGATACCTTCACGGTGGAAATGGCCAATGGGAAAACCAAATCCATGGGGGAAATCTACATCGGATGTACCCTAACCCTGAACCAACACGTCTTTCGAATAGACTTAATGCCTGTATCCATTAGGAGTTTCGATGTGATTATTGGCATGGACTGGCTAAGCCTCTACCATGCTGAGATTATGTGTCACGAGAAGGCCGTTCGCCTTCGCCTTCCTAATCATGAAAACCTTGTTATTTACGGAGACAAACCTAGCATGAACCTTCGCCTCATCTCGTGCATCCAGGCACAAAAGCATCTACGAAAGAAAGATTTGACATTCCTGGCTCACATAGTGGATAAAACCAAGGAAGAGACTAACATTCAAGATATTCCAGTAGTGCGTGAATTTCCAGACGTATTTCCTGAAGATCTTCCTGGAGTACCCCCAGAGAGGCAAGTTGAATTCCGAATTGACCTCGTTCCAGGAGCAACCCCTCTCGCTAAATCACCTTACCGACTAGCTCCTGCTGAAATGCAGGAATTGTCCAGTCAACTCAGTGAACTCCTGGACAAGGGATTCACCCGACCTAGTTACTCGCCATGGGGAGCTCCGGTCCTGCTTGTCAAAAAGAAGGATGGATCTTTTAGGATGTGCATCGATTACAGAACTCACTATCAAAAATCGCTATCCACTCCCACGAATCGACGATCTATTTGACCAGCTCCAAGGAGCTATTTACTTCTCTAAGATAGATCTAAGGTCCGGATACCATCAACTCAGAGTCCGGGAAGAGGATATTCCTAAAACCGCTTTCCGAACTCGTTATGGACATTATGAATTTGTCGTAATGCCCTTTAGTCTAACAAATGCCCCTGCCGCATTTATGGATCAATGTGATGAACCGAATCTGTCGACCATTCCTCGACAACTTTGTCATTGTCTTCATTGATGACATTCTCGTCTATTCCCGAAGCGAGGAAGAGCATGGTCAACATCTCCGACAAATTCTAGAAACTCTGCGATCGGAAAAGCTATACGCAAAACTCTCCAAGTGTGAGTTCTGGCTCCGTAGTGTGAACTTCCTAGGTCATGTTGTTAGCCAAGATGGAATTCATGTGGATCCCTCTAAGGTCAAGGTTGTTGAGGGATGGGCAGTCCCGACAACACCCACGGAAATTTGTCAATTCTTATATCTAGCAGGCTACTATAGGAGGTTCATTCAAAACTTCTCTAAGATCGCCAATCCACTTACCTCACTTACACAAAAGGGTGTACCATTCAAATGGACGGACAAACAGGAGGTTGCATTCCGAACCCTGAAGCAAGCCCTCTGTAGTGCCCCGGTATTATCTCTACCGGAGGGAACGGAAGACTTCGTGGTCTACTGTGACGCGTCAAATCAAGGCTTAGGTTGCGTTCTCATGCAGCGTGGAAGAGTGATAGCTTATGCATCCCGCCAACTAAAGACACGCGAAGTGAATTATACAACCCATGATCTGGAATTGGGAGCCGTGGTCTTTGCTCTGAAGATTTGGAGGCATTACCTTTATGGTACGAAGTGCACCATCTTCACGGACCACAAAAGTCTCTAGCATATCTTGAATCAAAAAGAGCTGAATATGAGGCAACGATGATGGGTCGAATTATTAAATGATTACGAGTGTGAAATCAAGTACCACCCGGGCAAGGCCAACGTGGTAGCTGACGCATTGAGCCGGAAGGAGTACTCTAATCGTCGTGCGAAAACTCTCTCGATAACCATCCAATCTCACCTAACCACCAAGATCGGATTAGCCCAGTCAGATGCCATGAAGATGGAAAACAGAGCAAGCGAAGCTCTACCCGGAATGGAAAAGAATCTAGAGGTGAGAGAGAACGGAGTATACTATTTCATGAACCGTATTTGGGTCCCTAAACTCGGAGGATTTAGGGAGGTAGTCATGAAGGAAGCTCACAAGACGCGATAATCCAGCCATCCCGGTTCGGACAAGATGTATTTAGATGTTAAACAATACTATTGGTGGCCTAACATGAAGGCAGAAATTGCCACCTATGTTGGTAAGTGCCTTACTTGTGCCAAGGTAAAGGTAGAGTACTAGAAGCCCTCGGGGTTATTACAGCAACCGGTGATTCTGGAGTGGAAATGGGAAGGGATTTCTATGGATTTTGTGACCAAGCTGCCCAAGACATCGGACGGATTAGACACCATATGGGTAATAGTCGACCGACTGATGAAATCCGCTCATTTTCAGCCAATAAAGGAATCCTACAAGATGGAGAAACTGACGCGATTATACATTCAAGAAATCGTGAGACTCCACGGAGTACCAGTGTCTATTATCTCAGATAGGGACAGTAGGTTCACTTCACGTTTTTGGCAATCACTCCATACAGCACTTGGAACCCATCTCGACATGAGCACTGCTTACCACCCACAAACGGATGCTCAAAGCGAGCGAACCATTCAAACGCTCGAAGACATGCTTCGCACATGTGTGATAGACTTTAGGAAGTCTTGGGATACCCACTTACCTTTAGTCGAATTCTCGTATAACAACAGTTACCATTCGAGCATCAAGGTCGCCCCTTTTGAAGCACTATACGGGCGTAAGTGTAGATCACCGTTATGTTGGGCTGAGGTGGGCGACACCCAGCTAGCAAAAGCACTCACATCTGACAAGGCGCTGACGGGACTGGATATCATTCGTGAAACCACGGAAAAGATCGTTCAAATCAGAGCTCGATTACAAGCATCACGCGACCGACAAAAGAGCTATGCTGATAAACGACGAAAGCCCTTAGAATTTCAGGTCGGGGATCGAGTACTGTTAAAAGTCTCACCTTGGAAAGGAGTCATTCGTTTCGGGAAACGGGGAAAACTGAACCCACGATACATTGGACCTTTCGAGATCGTCGCCCGAATAGGTCCAGTGGCGTATAAACTGCAACTACCCGCAGAGCTAAACAGTGTGCACCCCGTGTTCCATGTCTCTAATCTAAAGAAGTGTCTATCGAATGAAACACTCGTCATTCCCCTTGACGAGATTGAAATCAACGACAATCTCCTGTTCGTTGAAGAACCGGTCGAAATTATGGACAGGGAGGTGAAGCGTACTAAGCAAAGTCGCATCCCGATCGTGAAAGTACGGTGGAACGCGAAGCGTGGGCCAGAATTCACGTGGGAACGCGAAGATCAAATGAAGCAAAAGTACCCTCACCTATTCTAGCATGCTCAAATCTAGCTTTCAAAAGAATTTCGGGACGAAATTCCCTCTAACGGGGGGATGATGTCACAATCAGGAATTTTTGTGCCTTATAACTACAATACTTAAGTAAAATTATGAATCCAAAAACATAAGAGCATGAATGATGCTTATTCTATGACAACAAAAATTTCAATCAAATACACCATACAAGCATTACAAATGGTCAACAAGCAATTGGAAACCCTAGAAGTTCTTGTTTAGGTCCATTTTGGACTAGGACTTCCTTATTGGGCCCAATGGACCAATAAGCTCCCAATTTGACCAACTTGGGCTTAGAACTCATAAATGGTCTCTAATTGGACCCACTTCCATTTATTTCAACATTTTGGGCCATATTGGGCCTAGAATGAAATGAATCAATTATATGAACCATTTTGGGCCATATTTAACCTAATGTAGCCCTAATAGGTCATAAGAATCACATTTATGGTTATTTGGACCAAGCACCACTTAACATAAACATGAAAAAGGCTTAAGCATGCAAGGCCCAAATTCTTTTCTCTCCCTCTCTAATTCTCGGCCCAAGCCCATGTAAAAAGGGAGAGTTGACTTTCATGGCCACCTCATTTTTACATATTGGGTTTCCATGCATCTTATCTCATATTTCCATGCACATATCACTTCAAGATCTATCTCTTTCTCTCTCTCTTGCTCTCGGCCGATTTCAAGCACACACACACACACACATTTCACTCATCTTTTTCTCTCAAGAAACTCTCTCATTTCTCCTCCAAAATTTCGAGATCTAAGGAGCTTCCAAGGAGACATCTCCACAAATTCTTCACCTAAGGTAAGATCAAGTTAGGATCTATGATTTTGGTACTTTGTTTTATCAAAATCTTCTTCTAATCCATGTAAAAACCTTGATCACTCTCCTAGAAACTCTCTAAGTTCGAGATCTTCCAATGAGAGGTACTAAGGCCAAACTTTCTTCTCACTTCTTCTAAAGGCCGAAACCACACCCAAAGGTGAGCTTCATACCCCCTATTTTGCGGTTTTTATAAGTTTTGTGGCGGGGGGGGGGGGGGGGGGGGAATACAAGCAAATGTGTAGATCTATGAGTATATGTATGCTTTGTGTGATTTCTATGCTTGTATGTATGTTCTTATGTGATTGTGGTGTTGGATCTAGTCAAAAAGACCTTAAAACCGAGATCTACATTAAGTTGTATGAAATAAGTATAAATTATACTATTTCACACAAATCATTTCTACAAAAATAGCCAAGTTGGTTAATATGAACATCTTTGGGCTTAAAACCCATTTTTGGACTCAAAATGCTAAAAATATGAAACTAAAGGGCCCAAAATGTCAAAATACAAATTCTAAGGGATGAAATAAGTCAAAACAATTTCAAAAATGTATTTCCTGGAAATTTACCCTTTGAAAGGATTAAAATGTCAATTTTTAAACATAATGGGCCAAAAATGAACTTTTCGGCCCAATAAAGCCCAAATTGCGAGATTTTCAAATTAGAGGGGCTGAAACTGCACTTTTCTGTAAAACAGGGGACTACTAGTGTACCAAGTCCATTTCAAGGGTTAAAAATTCTTTTCAAATTTAGAAGGGACCAAAGATGTAAAAATTTTCCATTTTGGGTCAAAATTGTAAAAATTGTGAGAATAGAGGTTTCAACCGAGAAAAACTCCATTTTGAGGGACTAAAACTATTTTTCAAGTAAATTGGGGCTGAAAAATACCTTTTCAACAAGTTTTGATACTAAAGTGTGAAGAAAAATGGTTTAAGGACTAAAATGGAAATTTTTTTATTTAAGGGGTTAAAAGTGTAAATTTATACAAGAAAAGGGCTTCAAAAAGAAAATTTCTAAGGTTTTATACAATAGATACTTTACGACAAGATACTAATACCACGATTACCGACAAATATAATACACCTTCAACACCAAAATCGTTACCAAACGAATTGATTCGGTCTCGAATCAATAACAAATCAAAAATCTAAACACGACGATACTCCAATACACACGTGGAAATTACGGGAAGTCAATACACACGTGGGAATTCACCAGACGTCGATACACCATCTTTGGGCCCGAAAGTTTCAAATCGTGCTTGTTGGGCCTAGCTAGCCCAATAACATGATCTTTAGGCCCGAAGGAAACGCGCTTGCATGATATTGGATCTTATACGACCTAATACCGTGTAAAAGGACTTTCAATAGCTCATGTGTTTTTGGGCCCCAAGGGTCCTTTGGCACTGCTAGCAAAGTCGAGAATTCACAAATGTGATTCGGGCCAAGGGCCTTTCGCATTCACGATGGCCTTTAACGACCAGTGGAATTAACGGGGGCTTCGCACCCTCTTTTCTTCTTAGGTTGTGGGGCTATGGGAAGTCAGGGTGGTTGGATTAGGTGAGTAGTACAGACGACGCCTAAGGGTTCGTTTGTATAGTCGTAAGCTAGCCATTTTCATTAATGCGTGATTACAACAACTCACCTCCCTTAATTAATCCAATGTCACCTGGAATTATCAAATACACACGTCACAACGGTTTAACCAAATATAAAACGCGTATTTTAAAGTATTCAGAAAACATCAGGTTTTCCTTGGGAATTCAACTCTTACACCTACGTGATGCATACCTACTATAACAATTTTTCACACTTATAGAAATAAACAAGCATACTTACGGATCTTCACGCTTTTTCTTACTACAATAATCTTTTCAGAAAATATCGGATTTTCTGGTGGTTTTTCAAAATCATACAAAACATTATGTTTCAAACATTACTTATGAACTCACCAACATTTCATATGTTGATGTTTTTCAAAATACTTGTATTCTCAGGTAACAGGTAAATTGAAGGGAAAAATGTACTCAGTGATGTCTCGTTGTTTGTCTAACTAGTATCGAACAATCTACTTTTGGGAATGTATTGTTTTGAAACAATGTATTAATGTAAACACTACCAGTTGTAATATTTCAATGCATGGTGATGAATGATGTTATGTTTCATGTATATTCACTGTGATGGTATTCAATTGAGTCACAACAGCCCTCGGACGTTTCCGCCGTCTGGTTCGGGGGTGTGACAAGTTCTACAAGTTCTCAATAGGTTGCATAAGGTTAAACACCTTGTTCAATGAAAGTACATTGACTGGCATAGGTGAGCTGCTAAATAACTTGGAAGCAATGGTGGGACCCTTGATGGCAAGAAATTAAGAATGAGCATGTTCTGTGCATAAGAGTTTGAATTTGTCACTAACATTATCTTGTTATAACAAATTCACATGGATAAGGGCACATACACATTAAATCTAAGTGTCATAAGGTTTCTCTTCTTCATGAAAATGATTGTGAGGAAACGCTTTCACTAAAAGAGATTTTGAAGATAGTATTATGTAATTTAGGTTTCTCAAATTCAACTATGGTTACAACATCCCTCTTCATAGTTCGAATTGTGGGAAATGGCAAATGGGTCTTAACATTTTAGACTTATCGCTATAAGTTCTAGAATCGTTTAGACACACACATGAGTTATCTAAAAAAAAGGTGTAAGGGGTTGAGAAGCTTAGATAACGTCTTATCGAAGCGTCTTAGTATTAGAAATATGAACTTAAGGAACTCCATAAGCATTGTTTTCTAGAAGTTCAACTATTTTCTAAATACATGTCAAAGCTAGTGGGAGCATAAGTGTTATGCTGGTATGAATATAATTATGTTAGTGGGAGCATGATAATTATGGTAAGTTGCAAGTTAGCAATATTAATTATAGAAAACAAGTGTTTTAATTTGCACAGTTGCAAGGGTTGAAAAGTTGTTTTGCTATAATTAAGGGAGAGAATATTGTACTTCGTTTCGAAATCTAAGAGCTTAGATCGAGAAATTTTAATCAAATTTAGTCAAATATATGAATTGCATTCTCAAAATTCGATTATATTATGACATCCCTTTTCTTAATTCGAGTTCTGAGAACATGGCGAATAGAAATATTATTGCAAAAGACTGATAAAGTATCATGTCTTTGTGTAAGACATTATGCTTCGTGTTCCATACGCTTCGAGTATAGGATCGATCACATATGTTGTAATAATTGACCGTTCTAAAATTTTCCAAATGACTAGAGCATTAAGAGGGAAAAAGGACTAGAACCGGACATGACTAAGTTTATTAAACAACTATCAAAGTACAATATAAGATTCGCCAAAGACTGGTTGCTTGTGAATAGTTGGAAGTATAGTAGTGGATGGACCATACTGACATTATTATTACAAGATTTGATGATGAGTTGTCATATGGAAAATATGGAAATGTTTCCATATTGGGAGTTGGATGTTAAGAATCTATATGTCTAGATTAGAAACTTTTATGCAGAAGGATATTCAAAGGAATGTACCTTGAATACGAGGACTTTGTAATTTCATTGGCAATAGTCTTTGTGACTTTAGTGCAATGACATTACGAAAGTATCGTTGCATAAAACGTTAGAATATAACATATTCTATAAGTGGCAAGAATTTGATATTCTTACACTTTTGATAAGGATTGGGAGTTGTGAAATGAGTATGATTGTAAATGTGTTCATTTGATCTATTTCACAAAGTAAGGACCATAGGTAAACATTGTGTGCGTGCTAAGAGAATGGGACAATTGTATTAATAATTCAAGTAATAAGTTAATTAACCGAAACAACAAATAATGAGTAATCGATATGGTGATAAATAAAAGGTGTTTATTTATACTCAAAGGTTTAGGACCATATGGGATTAGTATTATTCTTGTGTTTCACTTTGCATGTTTTGACTTCCTGAATAATCAATTATTTCAGAATAATCAAATTATTCGAATGGTCCACAATCGTTCATATGTTGGAAGTAGGTATGAATGAACACTGTCATGAATTGGTTTGTAGATTGTCTAAAGTGTATTAGAAATAGCAAAGGTTTGATGCAATTTTCATGAGTGCTTATGAATATGATTTTAAGCATTGGATTAAACCCACGTTCACTTGGATCGCTTCATGGATTTTATCACGAGCGTTTGGTGAGACGATTATATCTTGTATTCTTGAAACCGAGATGTGCGACTTGTATCTTGCGAATCGGTTACACATTGATAATATGTAAACACACCAGTAACTTGGTGTTATAAAACATATCGTTGTGTGTGATTTGGTGAGTGAGTGCAAGAAAGCATTGAGTCGAAGTTTATCCGTTTCTTTTACCCAAAGTGGGATAAAAGCGATATTTGTGGGCCACTCGATGATTTAGTGAGGACAAACATAAATGCTCGGCCGGGCTAGGGCTAATTTGATTTGTTCAATTAGTCAGTCGCCGTAAATCGGAAATCGGGAAACAACACATAGACTAAGAGAATCATTTCAATCCATGTCTCACATCTATATGATATCTAGAATGGAGGAATATATGATCCCTTATCTAAAGGACAGGTTACTGATAAGATCAGAGTTCGACAGCGTCTTTGAGAGCTACGATTGCCAATCGGGTTATACTTGCATTTATGGTTACTAGACTTATCCAAGTGGGATACTGTTGGATTAGTGTCTAAGCCTGTAACCATATTTGGTAAGTACTTGACCCGGTTGTGCATGGTCCTTTTGGGTTGCCTTCAAACCTGGCAATGGAATAAAATAATTGTTGGAGAGAGAAGAATGATTTATTAATTTATTACTTGGTTAATAAATTAATTTGAAATCAAGATAAATGATTTATTAATGTATTATGGATATAATATATTGATTAGAAATCATATTGTTTAATTAATATTTAACAGAAATTAATTTGGAATTAATTTTAGGATTAAAGGAATTAATTGAAACTGCAGGGACTAAAGGTGACAATGCTCAAGAGTTGAGCATTGAAGCATTCTAGAACCTCCCTTAGAGGTGGGGAACGAAATCTAGAGTGTCCTAGGGTTTCCTTGGGCTCTAAGGGTGCCTTGGAAGCCTTAGGGAGGAAGTTAAGGGATTAGGGTTATCTAAGAAACACCTGCCTTATCCTAAACCTTCCTTATCACCTATATAAACCCCTATAGGGTTGGATTTTGTCTAAGGCACTCCAAGAGAGGCTTAGATCCAAATTTTCCACTTCCCTTCTCTCTCCATAATAATCCTTGGTTGCTAGGTTTGTTTGTGAGCCATTAGAGGCACGACACTTGTGGCGCTTGCTTTCAAAGACAAGAAGATTCAAGATTTAAGTTGTTATTCCAATATAACAACAAGAGGTATGTATTTCATCTTTCTTTGTGAATTTTAAAATCCCTAGAAGCTTGTTAGGGTTATTCACATGTTCATAATGTTGTATAACTAATAGTGATAACATAGATCCAAATCTAGGGTTGCATGCACACATAGGATTGTTTATATAAAACCCATCAGTATTAAATACTAACAAATTCATTATTGTTTCATTTTAGCGCTATTTTGAAGTTGATGAAACTGGAAAACAATTTGTGATGAATTGGCTTGTTATCCTTCTACGAAACTTCAGAAGGAAATTACAGGCAGCTTACATGAAGCCACATCTATACAATGTGGAATCAAATTGTCATGCCAATACCTTAGGTGTCTATACCATATATTAAATTTCTTCAGGTATGTATTATTTTGCTGGCCCATATCTGAAGTACCCACTTAGTTTGATTTTCTCTTTTTTTATTAATCTTCCCACCTCTTCGAATTGTATATTTTGGATTTCTACCTCCTTGCCCTTAGACACCTTTCCCCATTTATTAATTATTAATTTGACACTTATATATATTTCCTCCCCATTCATAGGTTCTGGAGAGGGTGAGAAATCTTGTTGTCCATTAAATGCCTTTTTTTGTCTCCTGAACGGGTGATCATATGGAAGAAATCGTCTATGATCAGCATAACTTTGCTTATTCGATTAAGGGAGTTTAATGTAGTGTGTTTGTTCGCCACACACAACACAACCTTGAAATCTGCTATAAGGACAATCACTTAATGTACCTAGAGCAGGATAATCATTAATAGTCCATAACACAACCGTACGTAGATTAAACTGCTCTTGTACATATGCATCGTATGTTTCAACTCCAATATCAAATAATAATTGGAGATCATCAATCAAAGGTAGGGGTGTTGGTACGACTTTAGGACCACAATGGGTTTATAGTAGGTGTATGGGTCCCAGGTGGTCGGTTTGTGGTACGTATTGATCGTTACAATGTCAGGTAGGGTGTTGGTACGGGTTTAGGACCACAATGGGTTTATTGTAGGTGTATGGGTCACAGGTGGTCGGTTGGTGGTATGGGTTGATTGTTACAATGTCAGGTAGGGGTGTTGGTACGGGTTTAGGACCATAATGGGTTTATAGTAGGTGTACGGGCCCCAGGTGGTCGGTTGGTGGTACGAGTTGATCATTACAATGTCAGGTAGGGGTATTGGTACGGGTTTAGGACCACAATGGGTTTATAGTAGGTATATGGGTTATAGGTGGTCGGTTGGTGGTACGGGATGATCGTTACAATGTCAGGTAGGGTGTTGGTATGGGTTTAGGACCACAATGGGTTTATAGTAGGTGTATAGGTTCCAGGTGGCCGGTTGGTGCTACGGGTTTATCGTTACAATGTCAGGTAGGTGTGTTCTATGACTTTAGGACTACAATGGCCTTATAGTAGGTGTATGGGTCCCAAGTGGTCGGTTAGTGTTACGGGATGATCGTTGCATTGTCAGGTATTGGTGTTGGTACGGGTTTAGGACCATAATGGGTTTATAGTACGTGTATGGGTCCCAGGTGGTCGGTTGGTGTTACGGGATAATCGTTCCAATGTCAGGTAGGGGTGTTGGTACGCATTGAGGAGCATAACGGGCTTATAGTAGGTGTATGGGTCCTAGGTGGTCGGTTGGTGGTATGGGTTGATCGTTACAATGTCAGGTAGGGGTGTTGGTACGGGTTTAGGACCGCAATGGATTTATAGTAGGTGTATGGGTCCCAGGTGGTCGGTTGGTGGTACGGGTTGATCGTTACAATGTCAGGTAGGGGTGTTGGTACGGGTTTAGGACCACAATGGGTTTATAGTATGTGTATGGATTCCAGGTTGTCGGTTGATGGTACGAGTTGATCGCTATAGTGTCAGGTAGGGGTGTTGGTACGGGTTTAGGACCACAATGGGTTTATAGTAGGTGTATTAGTCCCAGGTGATCAGTTGGTGGTACGGGTTGATCGTTCTAATGTCAAGTTGGGGTGTTGGTACGATTTAGGACCACAATGGGTTTATAGTAGGTGTATGGGTTCCAGGTGGTCGGTTGGTGGTACGTGTTGAACGTTACAATGTTAGGTAGGGGCGTTGCTACAGGTTTAGGACCACAATGGGTTTATAGTAGGCGTATGGATTTTTTTCTTACATAATTTAAAATAAAATAAAAAATCTTAACAAAGTGTTCACACAGAAAAATTAGTAAGCTAACTAAACCTTATTCTTATTTTCGTTTTATTATACTATTTTCCAATTGTATATACATAATTAAATGTTAAATATTTTTTTATTTCCAATAGTCATATAGTTGTATCCTAACGTAAAATTGTTAATTTACAAGGACCAAATTTGTAACATTTCTATTAATATCAAGTAACTCGTAATAATGTTTCAAAAACCAAAACGTGTTTCCAAACCATAATTTATGCTTCTCATTGTTTGGGTTCACTTTTTGATTAAAATTTTGAACTTTTTTGAATTCGTCAATAAAAATTAAGCAAATATAATAAGAGGCAAATATTTTTTTTTCCATTTTGTTTTTGGCTCCAAATCAAGGCGGGAATTATTCATCTATCTCACCGCCAAAACTATGACGATCAATCCATCAGATCAAGGAAATTCCGATAAATTTGGTAACAACCCTCAATTTAGGACGTACTAACAATGTAATATTTAAAAGACTTTGATTTTTTCAACCACTGTATGGTTTTTCTCTAGGCTATATCCCAGTTGGATTATAATTCAGTTCATCATTCGACAACATTCATCATGCATTTCTAATGTACGTATATTCTTTGTGTATGATGTCAATGTTATTGATTGTATTGATTAGGGATTATACATAAAAAAGAAAATTTTTTATTCTTCATATTACTTTGCTTGTTGCACACCAAACGTTCGATGAAATGTGTATGTGAAATTTTGTATGTAATATATGTTACTCATACATTTTCATTTAACATATAAATAATCAAACTTATTTCATATGTTTCATGTCAACAGAAGAATCATAGAGGTGAACAAGGAACAACATCAAGATATGCCCGCCTATGATATGGAATATGAGCAAGATGATGGAACCCAAGTTTATGAATTGGACACAGAAGATGGTCAAAATAAGGACATTGACTATAATAGTCATTCAGATTCGGAAGAAAAAAAATCCAAAGCACACTTCCTACAAGGTCACCTACGAAGAGGGGTCTGACTCGATTGCCAAAGCTGAAGACTGAGTATGTCAATTCTGGTGGTAGAAAAAAACGTGTCAAGTTTGATGAATTCGGTAAGTTTACAGGGTAGAATAATGCATTGTTTGTTAGTTATTTGGGAGATCTTGTCCGCGAGAAGGTGGGATTAAATGCTCTTTGCTGGAAGAAAGTAAACCGGAAGTGAATGAAAAATTTGGGAAGAGATTACAGTAAAAAAAAAATTTCACATTTTTTAACTGCGTCTCATATTTTAATTACAAATCATGTATTAAATACTAACAAATTCATTATTGTTTCATTTTAGCGCCATTTTGAAGTTGATGAAACTGGAAAAAACAATTTGTGATGAATAAGGCTTGGTATCCTTCTACGAAACTTCAGAAGGAAATTGTATGCAACTTACATCAAGCCACATCTAGGCAATTCCAAAAAACTTGGAGAAATCCCTATTCGATATCGTGCAATAATTACTAAAAAAAGATGATTGGAACAAATTCATGACATATACGCATTCTGAACAGTTTAATGTTACAACTTTTTTTCCAAAACTTCTTCATTAATTTATCATAAAATTACCAAAAAGTGCATGACAAATCTTTTCTTTTTTTTTTTGACAGGTTGTGTCACAAAAGACTATCAAAGCACGAAAGATGTCAAAGTATGTTGATCGGATGGGACGAGGGGGGTATACTACTTTTAGGCGGAAGTTGGTAAGCTTTTTTTAGCTATATGATCCTATTATATTACCTTCATAGCATTGTACTTAACATAATTTTACTTTATATTGTTTACAATTTAATTTTTTTTATCAAGATTGAAGAGAAAGTGATTTCAAAGGAAGAAATGCCCCCAAGGTAAATTATGTGGTGTAAAGGACATGAAAGTAAAGGAGAATTTAAGGATGAAGATGTTAAACTTATGGCGGATAAACTAGTAACTTCAATAAACTTTTTTATTACTTTTACTGTAAATATTTTAATCAAATTTATTAGGACAATAATTATTAATATTTTGTGTGCTAGATGGAACAAGAAAATCAGATAAAAGAAGTACAAGTAAATGTTGAACCAGGCATGGATGTCATGACCTTAGTTTTTGGCAAGGAAAAGGACGGATTTTTAAAGGGTGTCGGCATAGGAGTTACTTACAACATATATTTCAATGTTCCTCGCAATAAAGGATCATCTAAGGAAGAAATCAAAGATCTTAAAGTTGCATTGCATAATGGAAAACTTGAGCTTGAGAAAAAAGATTTTGAACTCAAGGCTTTGTCTACAAAGGTTAATGAACAAGATCAAACACTAAAGCTAGTTTTGGCTCATCTTAAAGCAAAAGGAGCTGACTTTCCAAATCTGTCTCATACAGTTCTAACTAATCTTATTAACAACATCTATTGTAAATGTTACTTGTAAATTGCATTTCTTTTAGACATTTTCCATGTTTCTTTATATTTTCTAGGGTATTTCAAGTGACAAGATCGTTGAAAGTAGTGAAACGACTCCTATTAGTCTCAAAACCTGTAACACCAGTATGTTATCATCTTACAATATCATCGTTGATATACTTTTTTTTGGTACTAATTTTGGTTTTTTCACTTTGGACTTTAAATTATTTAGGTTATTGCAAAACCCACCAAGAAACAAGTTCAAACCAACTCTGCAACTGCAACTCCCGATACACAATTGATTTCCACGAAATCTGCAACAGTAGTATATAATAACTTTACAATTTTAAATACTTTTAATTTATCATTTATATTAAAATATAATTTTACATATATGTCTTAAATTTTTATATTAGGAAAAGACAAAACCCACTAGGAAAGTTGTTGAGTCTAAGACTGCCACTATCAATCCTGAATACCAAAAATTTCACCAAATAAACCCCTTCACTTGGTCAGTTTTTTTTACATGTTGAATATACATTTGTGTCTTTTTTTTCCGATTCTAATATTACTTATCATTGTAGCCAATCAAGTATAGTCTATGATATCTATATAAAAGGAACATTGTTGCTCATGCTACCGTTCACTTATCATCAAAAAGGCAATTCATTCATGGAGTTGCTCTACAAGATGATTGCTATAAAGTTTCCGTTGATGAAGTGGTAATAAAACATGCATTTCTACCCCATACAACTGGAGAATTCACACGTTGAGGATGTATATAAAAGTTTTGTTCCATGGTCAAAATACCTTGTGCAAACCGAGTCAAAGGTTTGTTTAATTGTGTTCACTACTTTGTGCATTACACTTTATTTTCTTCATAAAGTAATATACTAAGTTTTTGATGAACTCATTTTTTGTTTCAATGTTGTTATAGGTACCAGAAATTATATCACATCAAGAACATCAACATCAAAACTCAAAGAAAAGGAAACCAACTTACATATCATCTGATGCCCTTCTCAAGAACATAAGCAGCAATAAAAATAAGAAGAATGCCTAGTTATGTTTAGGTTTTTGTTTATGATGTGTTCGATTTTTTTTACCATTATTTAAATTCTTGAAATTAGGACAATTTTTTTTTGGTATTTTAATTAGGAATTTAATGTATGGATTTGGATTTCAAATATTACTAATATCAAATAATGAATTTTGCTTTCGTTTCATATTGTTGGGCTTGGTTACTTTACTTTAAATTATTTGATGTGTCTACAATGTAGAAAAAGTAACAATAAATATTAAATTAAAGAGGCTTTAATATAAATTTGACCATATTTTATAGGTTTTCAATGTCTCTAAAATTATACAATGGTTACTTTTCATCATTTTTTAACGTGTGGCTAAATGGTTAACAATAGTCATAATATACAAGAATTATGAGTCGACAGTTGTTTTAAAATGATGTTTATTCTAAAGTTTTTGTGACTAAGTTAAACATTGACAACATGAAAAACAATTCATGTGGCAAATAAATACCATAATTGGTTGTTGTTGTGACTAAATACTAGCAAATCATCACTTACAAAAGAAATTATATGTGTCCATTTGTCACACCCCCAAACCAGAACGGCGGAAACATTCGGGGGCGGAGGACGTCATATTCAATATCATAACAGTTCATAGAAAGGAAAGTACACACCACCATATATATTAAAGTTTCCAAAATGTTTACATAATTGTATCCGTTACATGTTCAAAAGTTAAATACATAAACATCTTTCAAAAGAAGTAATTAACGTCAGCACGTTAATCTCCAAAAGTTGATTTCCAAATCTGCTTAGCGGTTCCCTGAGAATACAAGTTATTTCAAAGAAAAAGTGTCAACATTTAAGTTGGTGAGTTCATGAGTAGTGTTTTGAGAAAATGTACGCCATTCGAAAGTTCGTGTATGTTTTCCAAAAAACGCAGTGTTTCAAATGTAAAGAGTTATGATTTGTTGTGTTTGAAAATGAATGTATTAGATCCAGAAAAAAATCCCATATTTTCCCTAATGGTTGAGATATGAGTTGTTGTATTTTCCAAGAAAAACCCTTATTTTCTTATAAAAGTATGAAATGCATATGAATGTTCGTGTTATAAGTTGTAAATGGTTGCACCAAGAAAATCCCTTATTTTCCTATTAGATGTTTGGTTTGTATATAGGAAAAACCCTTATTTTCCTGACATAACTGGCAGTCTCCAAGACCGAAAATCGCAAGCAACCGACGTGCTTGTAAGTTGTGTCATAGTTTTACATAGTAAAGCTATACGAAGATCGCACTTGTTAGATGAAGAATAGTTTTAATAGCTACTCGTTCATAAAAGCATAATACCATAATAATTATATATCCGATGAGTTTTATAACCGTACTAAACATAATATGCCTGTAGCGACGTTCTTCAGGCGTCGTAGCGTTATGACAACTGTCACCCCAAAAGACGGACTGTAGCTAACAGTCAGGGCGCGGGATCATGACTTCCCGTATAGATCTATACACATTTGACACGTTCTCCGAACGGGAGACTCTGGTTATAGACAGAACTTGTAGCGATACCTTTTCTCAAAAAGGCAGTGTTTGAAGATGTACACGTCTCACGGATTCTCAACTAAGTTTGTATTAAAGTAGTAGTTTGTATGCAAAGTTTATCCTTTTTCACAATGTTTGACAAAGCATAAATCATAAGTTCTTTGAATGCATAAAATGATTTAGTAAAGAATGTTACCCTTGATATGATGTATTTGTATGTAAACGTATAAATAAAACATATTTCTATTTATAAACATATTGTATCCCAAGAGGGTAAAGCTGTGTTGTGAGGTGTTTTGCATCATAATAACTTCATAAGATAGTTAAAACAACAGTATGAAAAGTATATCAAAAGATTGATGTTTCACACGATTTTAGTCGTGTGTTTACTTGTATTCCTCCCCTAAAAGAGTATAAAAACATTTAAAATGTATTTAAAGAGTGTTCGAAGGGGATATGAACTCACTTGATAGTTTGAAGATAGCGAGATGGAAAACCGGACAGAGTTTCGTCTCGGGAAACGAATTTTCCTCGGGATTCTCGGGAATCTCAGGAGTAAAATCGACCCTCGGGACTTGAGCAAAAAGACCAGAGCTTCGGGTTTGAACAGGCACGGAAAACGAGGCAAGATTGTGAGATAGAGGAGAGAGATATGAGCATTTTTCTCGGAAGCCCTCGCATCCTATTTATAGGAAGGCTGAACCGCCTCGATACGCGGGGCGTACGCTCGTACGCAGCGCGTACGCGTACGTCATGCATGACCGAAGCCTCGACTGCCTCGGCTTCGTATGGGACGGGTCGGTGGGGAGGCGGGTCGGATGGGACGGCGGGTCGGATGGGACAGCGGGTCGGACGGGTCGGTCGGACGGGCGGGTCGGACGGGCGGGTCGGACGGGTCGGAAGCCTCGGATAGGGCGACGTGGACGTTCCGAGGCCAAGTCTCTCGGGTACGCAGGGCGTACAGGGGTACGCAGCGCGTACCTCGGATGAGGACGCTGACTCCTCTTCGGATAAGGTCCGAATTTTGATTTAAATAAATATATAATTTATTTAATAAACTTCAAAAATTCATATCTTCTTCATACGAACTCCGTTTTCGATGGTCTTTATATCCACGCGTAGGTGAGACTACGCTCTACAACTTTCGTTTAGACTCTGTTGGCAAATTCCGAAATTATTTTTATTATTTATTTTATAACTCATCGTGTTTAAGGAATTTCTTTAAAAAATCATAACTTCTTTATCTGACGTCGGTTTTTGTCAGACTTTTTACCGCTGAAATACCATTGTCGAGACCTTCGATTCTCGTTTAGGTCATTCCGGCCAAAAGTCGCTCGATCTCCGATTCGAGTTTTTACGTAACTTCGTATTGTCGGTTTTTGTCGGAAAACTTAGAATGGTCATAACTTCTTCGTTATAACTCGGATTTTAGTGTTCTTTATATGCTTGGAAACCTTAAGATGATATCTATTACATAGCGTACTCCAAACAGAGCCTTTGAATACTTCATTTTTCGATGATATTCTAATTACTTTTTCAAAGAGGTTACAAGACTCGAATTTCAAGGACCTGAAATGACGGGTTGTTACACCATTTACCGAACATGGTCATGCTCACCGTAATTATATGTATCTAAAATATACTCAATAGTCTTAATACGATACCACATAGTCCTTAATTTTAACAAAATGTGTGTCTTTATAATACTTATGATTGTATTTCACTTAATTGTATGTCTCTATACGATAGGCTATAGTCACAAAAATTGATTGTTTTTTGTGATTAATTATTAGCAAGTCGCCACATATGGAATTAATTTCATGTCGCCATTTAGCAAACATGGTCATGCTCACTGTAATTAAATGTTTACAAAAGATACACAATAGTCTTAAAAAAAATTTAAATTGTGTGACAATATATAAGAAAACAACTACACTAAAACATCATGAATGTTGCAAGTTTGTGATATACAGCCACCACAGATACTAAATAAATGTGTCTATTGACGGTTTAACGCTACAATATTGGATATTTAAGGAACAAAATTCCGTACACATTTGCTACACTTTTATAATATGGCCACAAGTTTTCATATCATATGAAAACTATATTTTAAAATGACCATAAGACCCATATGATGGCTTCACCTTCAATCACACTTTCAGTGAAAAAAATAAATTCTCACTATACGCATATGGTCACACTTTTTTGGTGAGTCTGTAGGTCATTTTTGTACTGGTGTGGGGCACCCTCAAAATAAAGTCCTCAAGCAATTATCTTCTTTACTTTCGTTTAATTCTAGTACTATCGACAATTGTAACTCTTTTCAAATCAATAAAAGTCATCCCTTACCCTTTCATGCCTCATCTCTCACATCTCATGCTCCATTAGGTCTTTTATCTTTTATCTTCGGATGTATGGTGCTCCCCTATCGAATTTATTGATCATTTCAAATACTATATTATCTTTGTTGATCATTTTATCAAATATATATGGTTGTTTCCCATGAATAGGAAATCTGATTCACTAGTGATATTTATTCGTTTCCAATTACTGGTAGAAAATTTTTTTAACACCAAAATCAAGCAACTTTTTCTGATAATGGTGGAGAATACATAAAGATGCGAGATCATCTTTCTGCATTTGGTATCACCTGCTTCAAATCACCAACACATACACCTAAGCATGATGGATGTGTCGACAGAAGACATAGACACATTGTCAAAACTGGACTAGCACTCATCTGTCATGCTAGCATCCCTATTACATTTTGGCCTTTTGCTTTCACTACTGCTGCCTATCTGATCAATCGCTTACCAACATCCACTCTCCACTACTTGTCTCTTTTCTAATGCCTATTCCAAAAGAACCAAAGTATGTAAAGCTAAAATTTTTTGGATGCTTATGCTATCCCTAGCTAAGACCCTACTTCTTACATAAACTTCATCCTAGATCTACTCCCTGTGTCTTTGTTGGATACTCACCAACTCAAAGTGCCTATTATACATATGATCCAAAATCTTATATACTCTACATTGCCTGCCATGCCATTTTTGTTGAAGACGAGTTTCCATTTTCAAAACTCAGCAACAACCACCCACCTCCTAATGCAATTGATCAAAATCAGTGGCTTTCTTTCTCAATTTATATTACCTCTGGTCCTGCCCCAACCAACATACTTTGCCATAACCTCCCCTGTATCCCCACCATCTCCTCTTGCTCCTTCACCTATCCAACCTCCTCCTCCCCCTCTCAACATCGAAGATACTCCTCCCCATTCTAAAATGACTACTCTGCCCAATCCCAAACCTAACCCAAAATACTCCAACTCTGATTTTCAACTATACACATCTGAACCTCCATATCCCACCGAACCAAACACTATTTCACAAGCACTCAAAAATCCTTCATGCCGTTCTACCATGCAAGAAGAGTATAATGCACTTCAAAAAAAATCAAACATGGTCACTTATACCACCATCTCAAGCCCAAAATCTAATTGGTTGTAATTGGATTTACCGAACTAAATACAAACTAGATGGCTCCGTTAATAGATTAAAAGCCCGTCTTGTTGCTAATGGTTTTCATCAACGTCCACGAATCGATTACAGAGAGACCTTTAGTCTAGTCCTTAAACCTAAAACTCTACGTCTTGTTCTTTCCTTAGCCATCTCTCAAAATTGGCCTCTTAGACAACTGGACATCAATAACATTTTTTTGCAAGGCCACCTTCATGAAAATGTATACATGACGCAACCTCCTGGTTTCGTCAAATCTAAACTTCCAACCCATGTTTGCAAACTCAATAAAGCCATCTAGAAGTTACACCAAACTTCTCGTGCCTGGTATGTTGAACTAAAATCATATCTCACTTCTCTTGCTTTCAAACCCACCATATTTGATCCCTCACTCTTCATTCTCAAAACTGAATCATCACTTCTTCTTGTCCTCGTTTACGTGGATGACATAACTGTGACATGTCATCTCCCACTCATCTCTCAAATTTTGTTAATCATCTTTACAACAAATTCTCTTTAAAGGATCTTGGTACTCTCTCATACTTCTTAGGTGTTGAAGTAATTCCTCACTCTCATGGTGTTCTCTTTTCTCAACGTAAATATATCCTTGATATTCTCACAAAATCCAATATGAGTGATTGCAAACCAATTTCCACTCCAATAACGGCTTCTACAACTCTCACGTTAAAAGGTGGCTCACTTCACCCTTCTCCAACTGAATATCGTACACTAGTTGGAGCACTGCAATACTTGTCCTTAACCAGAACCGATATCTCATTGACTATGAATCGCTTTACACAATTTTAGCATGGACAAACTTTTCTCCATTGGATAGCTATCAAAAACTTATTATGATACTTACATGGCACTCTATATCACGGAATAGTATTGCATCGTAACTCACCACTAACACTCCATACATTCTCTGATGCGGACTGGGTTGGAGACAAAGATAATTAAAGAAGTAGCATCGGTTACATAACCTATCTTGGCTCTTATCCTATCTGATGGAGCTCAAAAGTACCAAAGTACCCTTGCAAGAAGCTCTACTGAAGTTGAATTTAGAGTTGTTTCTACGACACAAAAGTTTAATGGCTTACATCTTTACTTAGTGAACTTGGTTACTCATCGGAAATCATCCCTACCATCTATTAGAACTTGGTTACTCATCGGAAATCATCCCTACCATCTATTGTGATAACTTAAGTGCAACTTCATATACAGCAAACCCAGTTTTTCACTCGGTGAACAAGGCACTCTCCGTGTGGCAGATGCTTTTACCAAACCCGGCCCTACTAAGACCACGCTTTCATTATCTAATATCCAAGTTTGGTCTTCTCTCTGGATCGTCCATCTTGCGGGGGCATATCGAGATATAATCCGATATACATCAACTTATTTTATCATATTTATCACATGTATTTTTCATAGTCAAATTCTGTTGTATAATTCCTATTATCTCTCAATAGTTAGCTGAATATGTACCATAAATACCCTTGTATTTTCTTTGTATCGATAAGTAATACAATTACAACTTCTTCTCCTTCTTCACGTATTATCCGTAATTTCATAGTTTCTTCCTTCTCTTCTACCGGAGCGGGCACTCACTCGAAGAGTGCAAGTCTTGCACCTAGTTTGATCGTATCAATCGCACTAATGCTCTCCAATTGGGTTTACTGAGAAAAAGATGATTAAGAAAATTCATTCAAGTGTCACCACACACCAGGAGCATGACACATGGTTTTAAAAAATAAATTCAGTTAAAATAATTAGTATCACTTTTTGTATGTGTTAGGAAAGTAAGTAAAAATGGGAGTCTCCGTAAGGATGTATTATCAGTAGTACATCACAACTTTTACAGCTTAAAGTTTTCTTATGTTTAATTAGCATCCAAATATATGTGAAAGATAATATTATAAATATATATTTGACATGTGAAACAACGTTATTTATTTCCTACTTTTCTAATTTATATGTTTTATACGGTTTTTGTTTTGGAGTTTTACCACGTGATAAAATGTATCATATACATTTTGGAACTTTTTTAACATATGATATATTACAGAAGGGTAAAGTACTAAATTATAAAAGAAACCTCGTTAAAATTAGAAAAGAGTCCCAGGATAGCTCTATCCTTGGTCTACTATTCAGTAGCTAAGAGAAATAAGCAACTGGTACTTTATTTATTCATTAATCAATTGTTTGCTTTAAAGTTGGTTTTATCATTATCTTTCATATCTGATTGTAAGATTCAATAGAAACATTACAGTAAACAGTAAGAATGTTAGCAATCGAGTTTGTAAGTTTATGTTGATAAATACAAACAATGCCTTTTCAATTTAAACTATATGCACTTAATAAAGTTCAATTTATAAATAAATGCACCAGTACAAACCCAAACAGACAAAAGAATTATGATAATTACTTAATATAGACACAGAAACCATACCCTTCAAATTTCTTGGTATTTTTATCTTTATGAAGGTCAAACCTTCACGGTAGTCTCAATCCTTAAATGCCTTAAATATTGAGTATTTTTACGACAATGTAAAATCGAATCATGGTCTATCATTTGACTCCAGGTAACCAACAGTAGCTACATGAGGGTGTGTATACTCTGATTCGCAGTGACTCCATACTGAAACGAAAATAAGTCAAATATATAAAGCTCGTTTATTGAATAGTTCAAAGCTAAGCTTGAGATAAAATAAATTTAATGTCAACCCAAATAATTGTCCGAGTAACTCTTGAGAACGAGCGTCTAAAAAAAGATGAATGTGGCCTAGTGGCCTTGGAAGCGTTGACAAGTGTTTTAATATACAAATTACTGACATATTCTTTTGGTGTTAGTTGCTATTTATACCTCTCAGCTTTACATCCAAAAGCATAACCTCTCTCCCTCAACCCCATCCTCTCTAACTACCGGTGAACCATGAGAGTTACCACCGGTGTCCCGTTCAGGGTCCCTTTATGGCCTATAGTCATCGCATTAACCGTCTTTGGTGTTGCGAACCTTATAGCCGTCTCGGCTGATCCTTATATCTATTCTTCACCACCACCACCATATATGTATAAGTCTCCACCACCACCTGTGCATTCACCACCACCGTCATATCTTTACAAGTCCCCACCACCACCGGTGCATTCACCACCACCACCATATCTTTACAAGTCCCCACCACCACCGGTGCATTCACCACCACCGCCATATTTATACAAGTCTCCACCACCACCGGTGCATTCTCCACCACCACCATATTTGTACAAGTCTCCACCTCCACCGGTGCATTCACCACCACCACCATATTTATACAAGTCTCCACCACCACCGGTGCATTCTCCACCACCACCATATTTGTACAAGTCTCCACCACCGCCAGTTAAGTCACCACCACCACCATACTACTACAAGTCTCCACCTCCACCGGTGCATTCTCCACCACCACCTTACTACTACAAATCCCCACCGCCACCAACAAAGTCTCCCCCACACTATTACTATAGTTCTCCACCACCACCAAAATCCTACTACCCCGTACCTTACCCTCACCACAGGAAACTCATCGTAAAGGTCGTGGGCAAAGTTTACTGCTACAGCTGCTATGACTGGAAATACCCAATCCAATCACACGCCAAGCATCACCTCAAAGGTATAAACTTTAGTTTCTCGCACTACCTTAACTGTTTTATATATATGACTTGATGTGTATGCATGTTCTTTGATGGTTGACCCATGTTCTATGTTTCTGGTTTTCCACATCTCTTTTACCTAACGATACACTTAAACGTATAGACAATTAATGTTCAGAAAATATGTATCTTATCTTTTGGTTTTATTCGTTTACTATCTTGCATTTTAAAATATATAAAAAAAAAAAAAAACATCAAAATGAAAGATATGTATATTTCCGAGAAAATGAAACTTTAATTTTCTAAAATTTCAATTTTGAGTTAACTTGTTAAGACATATAATCATATATTGATTACTTATTATCCCATTACCATATAAATTATAATACTTCAAAAAAATAAATAAATAAATAAAGATACCATGCTAAGGTTTCAACATATTCATTGTATGAAAGGCTACATTATAAGTTATATATTTATGATTATTTTGTATAAGAGTTAATAATATTTATTTAATTTAAGTATTTATACCCGAAATCATATCATGCATAGCATAACATGTTTTAATTTTGTAGTAACCGGTATATTACAAAAGGTGGACCAAAAAATATACATGAAGTTGACTTTTTTTTATTTGTGTTGAAAAAGGTGCTGTTGTCGAAATTACTTGCAAGGCTATTGGCCAGAAAGAAATTTTTGCATATGGAAAGACTAAGATCAATGGAAAATATGCAATTACGGTTGACGGTTTAGACTATTCCAAGTATGGAGGAGCAAAAGCTTGTACCGCTAAGCTTCATATGGCACCAAAAGGAACCAAATGTAATATTCCAACAAATCTTCATGGTGGTTTGAAGGGTGCCGTGCTAAAGGTCAAATCCAAAAATGCTTATGAGGTTGTCCTTGAGGCCGAACCATTTGCATATGCTCCTAAGACTCCTTCTACGCTTTGTGAGAAGCCAAAGCCAAAACCAAAGCCCACTCCTTCTCCATATTATTACAAATCTCCACCACCACCGCCACCCACTTACTTGTACAAGTCTCCCCCTCCACCCGTTAAGTCTCCTCCGATATATCACTACACTTCACCCCCACCCCCTAAGAAATCACCACCTCCTCCATACCACTACAGATCACCCCCACCACCCAAGAAATCACCACCTCCCCCATACCATTACACATCTCCACCCCCACCGGTTAAATCTCCACCACCACCATACCACTACACTTCCCCTCCACCACCAGTGAAGACTCCTCCCAAGTACCACTACACATCACCCCCACAACCTAAGAAATCACCACCTTCCCCATACTACTACAAATCACCTCCACCACCGGTTAAATCTCCACCCCCACCTTACCATTACACTTCACCACCACCACCAGTGAAATCTCCACCACCACCATACCATTACACTTCACCACCACCACCGGTGAAGTCACCACCCCCACCTTATCACTACACATCACCTCCACCACCGGTGAAGTCACCACCCCCACCTTATCACTACACATCACCTCCACCACCAGTGAAATCTCCGCCACCGCCATACCATTACACATCGCCTCCACCTCCTGTTAAGTCACCACCTCCTCCATACCACTATACATCACCTCCACCACCAGTGAAATCGCCTCCCCCACCATATCACTACACTTCACCACCTCCACCCGTGAAATATCCACCACCACCATACCATTACACTTCACCTCCCCCACCTGTAAAATCCCCTCCACCGCCTTACCATTACACATCACCACCACCACCAATGAAATCACCACCCCCACCGTACCACTACAGTTCACCTCCTCCACCGGTAAAATCCCCTCCACCACCATACCACTACACATCACCCCCACCCCCCGTGAAGTCTCCACCACCCCCATACCACTACACCTCACCTCCACCACCAATTAAGTCACCACCACCACCATACCACTATACATCACCACCACCACCGGTTAAATCCCCACCACCACCATACCATTATACATCACCTCCACCACCCATGAAATCTCCACCTCCTCCATACCATTACACTTCACCACCACCACCAGTTAAGACCCCACCACCACCATACCATTACACCTCACCTCCTCCACCAACTAAGTCCCCACCACCACCATACCACTACACATCGCCTCCTCCACCAGTTAAATCTCCACCACCACCATACCATTATTCTTCACCTCCACCACCAGTTAAGTCCCCACCACCACCATATCACTACACATCACCTCCACCACCTGTGAAATCTCCACCACCTCCATACCACTACACCTCTCCACCACCACCAGTTAAGTCCCCACCACCACCATACCACTATAAATCACCTCCACCACCAGTTAAATCCCCACCTCCACCTTACCACTATACCTCTCCCCCACCACCAGTTAAGTCGTCACCGCCACCCTACCACTACACATCACCTCCACCACCTGTGAAATCTCCACCACCTCCATACCATTACACATCACCCCCACCACCGGTTAAGTCGCCACCACCTCCTTACCACTACATATCTCCCCCTCCACCAGTAAAATCACCTCTTTCGCCCGTATACATCTATGGTTCTCCTCCACCCCCAACTAATTATTAGACTCCCATAACTTTGTTGTTTGCAAGATACAACCATGTAAGTATATTTTTATTTCTTTTTCGATATCATGAAACATTCCCAACATTATTACAAATCTTTAAATACATGACACATCCATAACAACATCATATTTATTTATGTAGGTTTTTTTAGTACGAGTTTAATTAAGAAGGTTCCTCTAGGGGATGTTTTAAAAGTTGTTCATCCACAACCATCCCATTTCAATAAGTTCCTAAATGATGCACTTCACTTCATCAATCTTTTTGTTACAAATATTTCTTTTCCACATCATCCTTGTGGTTCATCCTATCCTTGAAAAAAGATCTCGTACTAGAACCGTAAAAAAAAGTACAATTGTTTGTCGCCCGTAGAGGGTGATAAGAGCGTTGTGGCTTTAATATTTTTTTTCATGTTTCTTATTTCTATTGTATAAAGGATAACTGATGGTTCTTTTTATTTTTATATATTATTGGGGTAATCTTCTCATTTTATTTTTTGGACTCTTATATTCTTGGAGATATGGCCAATACACAACATATTGGTATCCAAATTAATTACATGAGCCTATATAGGTTACCCACTTAACCCAAGATAAAAACATTGACAAATAAATTAAAAGGGAATTAATTTATTATTTAATGAGTGTCTATAAATAATTGGCAGTTATTGTAATTAATTACTATTTTTTAAAATGTTAATTAATATTTAGAAATTAATTGGTGGAAACTAAATAATTATGCTTAGAAGATTTATATAAATTAGTCTAATACATAATAGTTAATTCTAAAGGATAATTACTAATGAATAAGATAATTTATCCTTGATTCAAATTTAGAAATGATAATATTCCCACCAACTATATAAAAGGAGCAAGCATAAGGGTTTCAAGGGTCTATTCAAAACCATAAAGTCATCCACCCTTTTTCCTCTCCTCATCTTTGGGCAACAACAACCTCAAGAAAACAAAACACATGTTTCTTGGTGGTCAAAATTCTCAAGTCTCCAAAGCTAGGGTTCTTGCTTGTTTGCTGGTTAAGGGTTATGATCCTATCAAAGGACTCTTTTTTGAGTTCCTCAATCTTATTCACATTTCTTAAAGGCATTTCGTAAACCTCTTTTTAGGGTTAGGGTTTCTATTAATAGAAATAATCATGATCTAATGTTTAGTTATATACGTTCTTGACTTAAATGCTTATTTGTTTTCTTTTTAATTAACTATTTTCTTATGAAGAAGAAGAAAACCTTATTATCCAACAATGGTATCAGATCCTTAGATTCTTGTTAATAGCACTTTGAAATAAGTTTTCAAAAACTTAATGTGTATGATCTTGTACATACTGCTTTGGAAAGTGTGTGTAAAAAACATACACATTAAGGCTGTGGGGAGTGGTCACAACCAACCCACCGAAAAAGTGGTGCCACCTCTGCTCCACTTCAACTTCACCACCAACCCACTACACATAGGAAATGGTCACCACTTCACCATTATCTTTTTTTTATTTTTTTAATTTTTTATGATTAAATTAATTAAAAACTTAATTTAAAACATAAATATATATATATATATATATATATATATATATATATATATATATATATATTTAAAAACATAGAAAAATAAACCATATATATATATATATATATATATATATATATATATATATATATATATATATATAGAGAGAGAGAGAGAGAGCCGAAAGCTTAATTTAATTTAAAGATAAATATAAGGGTATAATGAGAAACAAAGATACATTTTTAGGGACCATATATGTAACTACAATTAAAAAGAAAATAGATGAAAGCCATGTTACTGTTGTTGATTATTTTTGATTGGCTATCTTGGCCAGTCTTTGCACTCACCCCACACCAAAGCCACCAACCCTTAGGGTGGTGTTCACTAGTCTTTTGGATAACACGTCGGCTTCCACGCATGGGCTTCTATCCTATAACACTGTAAATTTTCAAATAAATTTTTCATTTTTAAAATCACATAACTCAATATCACATTTCCAAAAAGACCACAAAATGTATAAGTTGTCGAAACACAATTCAACAAATGTTTATTAAAATCCCAGAATCCTCAAAATCATTATCTCTAACTGGTGTGTACAATCAAGTCGGCGCCTTCCCGCAATCCTGAGAAGTAGCTGAAACACATATCACACAACACGGTAAGCAAGAAGCATAGTGAGTTCCCCAAAATACCACACGAAAATAATTATCCTCTCATGGCTATATCTCATAAAGACCCTCTGGTTCATGTGTCTCAGTGAGGACCGTCCGGTCTCACAACTCGGGTTGGACCCTCCGGTCCTAACCACTAAATCACAAAATAATATACAACATAAATCACAAAGACAAATGCATAATATCACGTAACTCAACATAAGCATATAAGACCCTCCAGTCACACTTTATTACCAGGTAATTATAGTGAGAAGACTCACCTCGTAAGTAAAGCAAGTATGTCTCGTACTCGAACCACCAGTCTAGCCTCTGGCTAACGTATATCGTAATTAACTCTAATTAATAAACTACCCCCAAAGATGTTAGGCTAAATCCTCTACTAATTTTCAAAAGGATAAAAGACCATTTTAGCCTTCCATGGCCTCCAAAGTCCACAATTTGACCAAACCCTAAAAGTCAACACCACGCTTGTATGCAGGCGTCGTAAGCATGTAATTATCCGTGTTTGACAAGGATTCCTCCTCCGCAATGTTGATCTTCTGGAACATTCGTACTTACATCGTGAATCCTAAATATTCACGTCGTGAGTTGAGATTTCTTGTGGACATTTATTCTTTTAAGTCTTCAAGCCTCCAAAGTTCCATGCTTTGTCACTTTTAGTCCCTTTTCTTCAAAATGCCTTCTATTTGGCTGCAATATATATTTTAACCTTATAAGTACCATTATTCAATGCAAATAACCAAAATATTAATAAAAATATAAGTAAATATTGCCTAAAAACATGTATACATATGGCAATATCACATGGCGTACAACCCCTTTATGCTGGGTGTACTACTTTATCATGCATGCATCGGGAAACTTCGACGCTAAGCTGGTCGTATCTGGGAGTACACTTAGCGTACGGCCCAGACGTATTTTTCCCACTCTCCTGGTCTTAATCCGTTAAGACCTTAGATATAATCTCAGATCTGGACTCAATTAAGGCTAATACTCCATAAAGTTTTTGACTTTAAGTCTTAGCTTAGCTAAGCAAGTCTAAAACTCCTAAACTCACTCCTTACTCACAAAAGTTCTCATATATCATGTATGGGAAGATCTTGACGTCCAAGATCCCATTTTAATGAGTCCAATCAACTAGAGACACTTAAAGGGACAGGTATTATGCTCCGGACTTCAACAAACTCATAAAGTTTCAGGCTTTGGAACATAAACCCTAAAATGAACCACAATATGCACAAATCAAAACAATGACAAAGCTTTGAGCTTGATACCTACAAATGATGCACCAACCATAAGGAAACTCAGATTCAAAGCTTGTACTCCAACTCTACTCTCTTCAAAGCTCCTTCTTCACCCAAAGAATTTACAAAGATCACTGAAAAGCTCCAAATGGCCACTCAAGCTAAGAAAACGGAAATTAGCGTTTTGAGGGAAGTTGAAGACTGGAAATGGTGGCGGGAAATGAGGCCACCATGTTTCTTAAATAGGGACACACCATAAAATTAGGGTTTTCACTCTGAGCCTAGTATGCCCAGCACACTAGGTGGCCTTCGCGTCCATAATACGCACATGAGTACTCATTTGCCACCTTTTGTCAATTAAGGGCTAGATTTGACAATTTAATAAAAAGTAAGGGCTATAGATACATACCTTATTTCGGGGTGTTACATATCCCATTCCGGATAGACTAAGCTTTCATGTTACATATTGATACGACAAGAACGATTAAGTTTTGAATTCAACGTCTTTGTTTCCCTTTTATTTTGATTTTATTATAATTTTAGTTGTATGTTTTGGCATGAACTCATACAAGAAAAACTAAGAAGCTTGTTTATATATTATGTCTTTAAAATAGTTTTATGTAAGATGTTAACAAAAATTGTTTTGTAAATTGTTTGATTACAATAGTTTTCAAAATAATGTTACATGTTATTATATGGATACGGTCATTTATTGAATCATTTTGGACCTGTGTTTATGATGACTTGAGTTGTTTAGTTTATTTAGATTAGTTTAATCGTGACTTGCATGATGTTTCCTTATTTATTTGTAATGTACTTTTCTTTTGTAATTATAATAGAAATTGTATTAGTTAGGAAAATGTTTTAGATTGGAAATTATAGATAAATAAAGACCAAAGTAAACCAAGCAAGGGCTATAGTAATTCGAGCCTTGATGGAGTTCCATTCGAGTAGCGGGTGTAGATGATAGTACAACTGGAGCCATACATTATTGTGGTTGTTTTTCCCTAGAATGAATGAAATTTTTCTTATGATGGCTCACTAGAGAAATGCATAGGACTGAGACAATAATTACCGTTACCTGAATGTGATTTGTGTTATTTAATGTTTTGTCTGGGACTGTGAAACCAGGAAACTTGTTTAAATTGAAAAATAAATTTGACTTGCAAATGTTTTGAAAAAAATGATAATTTATAAATAAATAAATATATATATATATATATATATATATATATATATATATATATATATATATATATATATATATATATATATATATATATATAATTTAAAGTGCTATAAAGATAATTTTTTCGAAATATAGTCAAAATTGTTTTATTTGAACAAAGAAAAAGCCCATTTTGAAAATATAAATCTTATGCTACCCATTTGTATTACACACTTATTATAATGTCTTCCAGCATGGTTCAAATGGATGATTTATTATATTAGCGTATGATCGGTACAAAACCCGTCATAAGATAAGATAAACATAAATACGGATTAAACATGCCAATGTTGACATAAACCTTTGAATCCCGCAGATCTAAGAGTCTCATAGAGAGTGGGATTGGTAAAGGGTGTTACCTACCTAAGTAACTTCTCCTTTTGATTATGCCATACATCCTTGCAATTTGGACTGAAATATGGTTCTTCTCCTTTGATAACATAATATACCGGGTAATTGATTTTATAAAGAATATAATCAAATCACTTTTAAAATTTTATATAACTTTCTATATGTACTGAAATGCAAACTCCTAAAACCCAAACTTCTCAACACTAAGTATCCTTTTAAATAATAAATTGAATGGATCAAACTATCTAGACTGAAATCATAATCTAGGAAATGTTTTCATGTATGATAAGAAAGGTCAAGCTCTAAACCTCGTGTTGACAACGCAACTAGAGGTCAACTACAGGAGAATAATGGTTATGTCCTTTGAGTCTAATGGTTGTTTCCTTCAGTCTACTGAGGTTGCATGCGCGGAGCATGTGACCATGGTTTTGGATATTCAAAAGATTTTTGAAAATTTTAGGTAGTTTGATATCACTATGCAGCTTAACAAAATGTTTCAATTACAAGATAGGTTATAACACCCAATCTGTACTATATTAAAATACAATTTTTTTATTAAACATTTTCTTTCAATGGGTCCTTTTATAAAATATGGTCCCGAAGTTTTCTCATTTCATTTAAAAATACATTTGTAAAAATATTCATTCGGGTATTACAACTGAAACAATAAACCATAGTAAACCTACAAGTTGCTTACGTCATCGAAGCAATGTCCATGTTCTATCCATTAGCTTTGTCCTATTTGTCTCAACTCAACATTCTAAGTTTTAACTCAAAACATGGAATACGTGGCATTTAAACAAATATATAAGACAATCATAGTTTTGTGAGCTACATGGGTTTACACACAAAATTATTATTAAACCACTTGACAAAACTTTAATTTGACATGTATTTTTAAATGAAATGCAAGGCATGATATGCATGTCGTCACTCAATGCAACACTTCTCAAGCCATCCTGAGAGTCTCAACTATCTTTTGAATCTAATGTCCATAAGGACCGCCCCAATTAGGTTAGTCATATAAAGTGACTTAGAATGTTGACCAATACCAAAGAGCAGATCATCCAAGTAAGGCCCCGTAATTTGTTACCACGAGAACCCATAGGAAACTTTGGTCCCCAGACGGACTCCTTCGACAACATTACATTGGCCCCTATGCAGACCACTTGGGCAACATTTCATTGGTCCCCATGCGGACACCTTGGGAAAGGCGACAAAATTTCCAATACTTTGCAATTCTCTGATATAATGCACGATTACTACTTTCCTTAACCGACTCAATCATGCCTAAGTGATTGATGCTCATGCACATGCACATTTAATAACACATTACATAGTAAAAGATTTAAACATAATATAACTATAAATATGGTTTGTTAAACCTTCTCAATAATTTGTATAAGAAATCATAGCTAGCTAACCGTTAATCATATAAAAGAGTTCGTTTATTCAAATTTCCTTTCAAAACATGTAACTTACTCTTTATATAAAGAATCCATTTACTCTCTAGCTAGTATTTATTACATTTTCAACAATAAAACATTTCCAAATCATTTTCAAACCTTTCATGAAATACATTTCTAATATGCCATGTACCCTAAATGGGAAAATCCACATGTACTCACCTGGCCAGTTAGTGAAGACTAACTTCCTATCTGGCTTCTAGCATTGCGCTATCTTTTAGCTCAAAACTAATCCAAGCTATATGGACAAATTCCAAGTACCTCATAACTTGTTGCAGTAAACATAGGAGCTTATTTTCATATCTATTATAGTGAACCTTATTGACTGATTACTAACACACCGAGGTAACTATTTGTTACCAATTCACCAGCTCCTCAAAACCATTATCAAATGGCTTAACTCCGTAAGTACATAGCCCAATCCTATAATTAGACAATTCTATAAACTAGGGTTTACATCCCTCACTATCTAATTGCGATTTTCGCCACAAAAACTGTTTTCCTATGACATTATCCGTCATCTCATAACAACATCGTGTTACGAGTTTACATACTATATCGTGTTTACTATATACCGACATTAAAATGTGATTCCAAAGGCTAGATGAAGTTTCATAAATGCTTGTAGAAATCGTCAGTACAACAAGTTATGGAAACACACACAAATACACACACACACACACACACACACACATATATATATATATATATATATATATATATATATATATATATATATATATATATATATATATATATAGCTCTGGCCGTCATGGTCACATGTTAAGATTTGTACCCACTACGTGTCCCTCTTTATTCGGAATGTGTCTTACCATTTGAAATATGTTTTTGATGCTTAAGAGATGGCACACTACGACTTTTAAGGGTGCTTGGTATACTTCAAACTTTTTGCTGTATTTTTTCGAATAACTATGTACTTTTTGAATGGCCATAACTTTATCATACATACTCCATTTTATAATAACTTCGTATCCATGAAATCTTATGAAGGTGAACTACAACGTTCTTATCATTAATCATGCAAAGAGTAAGTTGATTCTCAAATTTTTGGGTCCTCACATAGGTAGGAGCAATGTGACATACTATGATCACTCATGGGTTATAAGCTACATGAAGGTTGAAGTGTCATGGTATATGTGTGACAACCGAAATATAGAGGTTAATTGAAATATTGCCAATTTCAAGTCGACACGACGAGTTGGAGGAGCGAATTCGGTGAGTTGAAGATGACGAATCGTGAGGATTTAAGGGGTCCACTTGACGATTTGTGGAGTCTCAACTCGGAGAGTAGAGGTTATTTTGGTCACGAGATTTATGAGCCAACTCGGCTGTTTGGAGGAGCCGACTCGACGAGTTAAGTGTTGTTTAGGAAACCCTAATTTTGGGGGTTTTTCACCCTATTTAAACACCTTAAGTTCTAGGTGATGGCCTTATTTCCAACCTCCATAGCCCTTAACCCTAATCTCAAAACCCTAGAGACTCCAAGAATGTTATGGATCTATTGTGTATGTTTTGGTGTGTGTTTGAAGCTCATTCAAGGTGGAGAAGCTTAGTGCAAGGTGGTGGTTCAAAAAGGATCTCATAGATATTGATTCTATGCTCCATTTCCAGCACATCTTGGGTATAAAGTTCTAACCTTGCTTATCATTGGAGTAGATCTCTTATTTGGATAAAAGTTCATACTTTTAGCCATGGATGGGTGATTGCTGGTGAAATAGAGGTCCCAAGTGCTTATTCTTTCAAATCTATGACCTTTATGAGCTCTTTCGGCATAAAGGTGCCAACTTTATGGTCCTAAGGGCTTCATGCATTCATTAAGTCCTTCTTTTGGTCTCTTTTAAGCTTTTGAGCTTCTTCTAAGCTTAAATAAGTGTAAAGTTGGAAACTTTACATGGCCATCTAGCCAAAAATATGGTCAGATCTAAATCTTGGAGATGTGTCCTTGTGAAATAAGTGCTTAAAGATTAAGTCCTTACCCTTTTAAGCTTATGGTTTGGGTTTTGAACCTATTTTGGTGGTTGTTAGTGGTAAATTTGGAAATTTTACCCTTCTTAAGGCCATTACAGTTTAGATCTAGGTGGGACAAGCTATTAGTTTCGAATATGTTGGGTTAATGGGCTGAGTTGTTTGGTCCCGGGCCAACTCGGTGAGTTGGATAGCCAACTCGGAGAGTTGTTTTGGTTTTCCCTGATTCTAAGTTTGTGAGGGTCAACTCGGCGAGTTGGATTAGTTTTTTCCTGACTTTGTGGTTGTCAGAGGAACTCGGCGAGTTGAATGATAAATTCGGTGAGTTGGGTCAACTTAGGCCATTGAATTTGACTTTTGACTCATGCCTTTGATAAAGTTTGTCCCAAGGGCTGTTTGAAGCAATCTGAATTGGAAAGTATAGGCTTAGGATAAAGCCCGTATAAGATTGGGCCCAATTTGGAAAATTGGGCCATTAGTGGGCTTTCATGGATTGTGTGGTTTTGAATCTTGTTGGATTTAGGGCTTGGGCCATAGTTATGAATCTTGTTTGGACAGGGGTAAAGTGGTCATTTTACCCCAAGTATGGATTATGGATCATGGTTTGGGACCTAATTGCGAATTGGATGATATTTTGGTATTGTTAGCTCGAGGAGTTGTCTTGACAATAGCTAAGGATTTATTGCAGTGGGACTCAGCATTCGAGGTGAGCCTCCTCACTGTTGTACTGGTTGAAGGCAACAATGTCGGTGCATTTGGTTTATGTATGGTAGGATGAATCGAGGGTTAGCCCTTGCTACTGTATGAAAGAGCAGGAGGCGGCTCCTGGCACAATGTATGCAATACCAGAGTCTAAGCTTTGGCAAGTAGTTAGTTAAGTAGTATAGTTTGTATGCTAGTTGTTTTTGTGATGCTTGCATGGAAGACAAGGAGGTGGCTGTGGGCACTTGTCTGTAAGACCCGGGGTTGTGGCCCCCGGCCTGGCAAGAAAGACCACGAGGTGGCTCGTGGGCATAATGGCAAGACTATGGTTGACACATAACACTATCATTGATTATAATGTATGATTGATATGTATGGCTCACGATTATGTATGACATATATGGATCGTTTGACATGTATGGTATGTGGTATTCGGGGAGCTCACTAAGCTTTGTGCTTACGGTTTTCAGTTTATGTTTCAGGTACTCCAATTGTCAAATGAAAGAGCTCGGGATGATCGCAGCGCATACACCTGTTTTTTTGTAATATGTGTTTTTTGGTAGTGAACTCTGATAATTGTGTTAACTGGAATACTTTTTAATGTTTAGAACAAAGTTACAATAGTGTTTTGATTATAATAAAAATGAAATTTTTACTTTGGATTTTTGGGCTGTTACAAGTTGGTATCAGAGCCTTGGTTTGAGGGATTCAGGCATACTCTAGGGTGTGCCTGGTCTCAAACTGAGGGTTTGGTGAAAACTTTTGTTAAATAAACATTTAATTAAAAAGGAATTTGTAATTAAAGAAAGGGATGTGATGTATGCAATCAGCCGAGCTTAAGTAAGTGGTTCCCGGAATACCAATACATGTTTATTATGATATGTGATATGATTATGAGAATTATATGCTAGGTTAGGTCTAAGTATCTGCTCAGTATTATGTGACAAGAGATATGCCTTTATATGCCTGATTGTATGATCCTTTAGATTGCATGTTAGTATGGTTTTAAGATCAGTGGATAGAAAGGCCTGGTTAGTGTATGCCGGTTAGATTTTATGTTGCCTAAATGCTGCTTGCTTTGTGCAACTCTCGTTTAAGTCCAACCGTTCTAGAGCTGAGTCTTTTACTCGAAGGATTATCTGATCTCTATTGCAGGTGACTATATTTATGAGGTAGTTGGTCAACATTGGTGAAAGTTCTTCTGGTTGAGGGTAGGGTGGGGTTGGTAATCTAGGAGAGCCTCGGGTATTCTTCAGTGGGTTAGTGGTGCGGTTTAATGAGCTTTGGTGCTTTTGCTTGAGGAGGTGACTTAGAGGATTTAGGAGGATTGTTGTGGAAAGAATGGATAGGTGTGGAAGGTAGTACTGGGCCCGTATTACTGAAAGCACAGGATCCATACTCGAATCAGTGAGAGTCTTGGAGAATCTGAGAAGCTTTAGGAAGGAGAATTATATTGATAGCTCTTGTCATTTGGGATCGGATGTGAGTTGTGCACCATGTATTTAGGAGATTCAACCACATGATTGGATTGCCGCGGAGTTTTAGCGAGCCCTACGCGAAGAATTACTCGACATCATCGGGCGTGTCAAAAATAGAGTGATTTCCAGGTTCGAGGGGCGGACCTTCGTTATTCAAGCGGTTGATTGGGTGGTCGGGGTAAACCGGGAGTAGGAGATTGGTTTAGATAGGCAGCTAGGAAAGAGAAAGCGAACTTCAGGGCATGCTCGACGATCTGAGTAATTGGACGCTACCATAGCTGGTGCCAGAGACCTAAGGGGTCGTGGTGGTTACACGAAGGATGAAGGGGCGCATGAGAATGTGCGCAGTAGATCTAAGTGCGATAGGGGTGGATAGAAGGGTCAAAACAACAAAGATTGCACATTGGAAGTGGATTTATGTCATCATTGCCATTAGCCTGGTCATATCAGGTTGAAACCCCCCTACTTAGTGGTTGGGGCAGCTCAGGTTTGTTCGCAAGTACCTCGGCTGGAAGAGGGGTTCGGGGTTTCTTCAGACATCATTGCGGGTATGTTATCTTATGCTATCTTCATGGTTTTCTCAGTATTTATGTTGTTTTGGAATCTTGAATCGGTGTGTGTAAGCGTATCCCTCGTTTATTTCTCTGCTTATGTTTGGTTTATATCTTCAAGAAATGTTATATGTCATTTGCATACCATGAATCGTTAGTGGTTTAGTAAAGGGTTGTATCTCTTATAGCGGGTTTGGAGTGTTCTGTTTTATCTTGGAGGTAGTCGGAATCGGTTCAAGAGAATTGTATGGAAGGTTTATGGTTAGAATTCAGCGAGTTAGTTGTCCAATATCTCCAAGATTGTGTGGCTTTAGCACTGGTGCTTGGATTGGCTTTGGAGGTATCGAAGGAAGTGGTTTGTTGCTAAGATTCTGTTTGGAGCAGCCTTCCTTTGGACTTCAAGATTTGAGTGAGATATCAGGTTAAGCATCTGGGATCATCTACGTTGTGGGGATTCGGGAAGTGTTTAGCGGGTCTTCAGGGGTTGTGCGGTCTTTTTAGTTGGCTAGTAAGGGATCATTAGGAAGGATAAGTGAAACGACCCAAAAATACGACCCAAAAATTTCATTTTTCAATATAACTAAAAACCATAATCTGAGTGTCATATCATAAAACCATACGTGATATATCTCAAACATAATAAAAACACTGTGAGGAAAACTGTATCATAACTAAATCATATCAAAATCAAAAACTGCACCAACTCCCAGGATAAAAGCTAAAACTGTGGTGTACTGTGTGCAATGCCATCATCCCGAGCTCTTCCCTTTGCTTGCGGAAGTACCTGAAACCAAAACTGAAACTGTAAGCACGAAGCTTAGTGAGCTCCCCCAAACTACCACATACCATACAATACATATATAAAGCACATACTGGGCCTTGCCCACTGCATCAGACCGAAGTCTGGAACTAGCTGCATCGGACCGAAGTCCAGAACTGACTGGGACCTTGTCCCCTGCATCGGACCAGAGTCCGGAACTAACTGCATCGGACCGAAGTCCGGAACTGACTGCATCGGACCGAAGTCCGGAACTAACTGCATCGGACCGAAGTCTGGAACAGACTGCATCGGACCGAAATCCGGAACTGGCTGATCATGGCATAGCATAAAACATAATAACTATTATAATCACATATACCGCATACTGCATCGGAACAGAGTCCGGAGCACATAACACAAACATGCTTGTATCACAAAGACATCAAGCACTCTAACTACTGCATCAGACCAAAGTCCGGAACTACTGATAATTAAACGGGCCGGCATTATGGCCGTAGACCCGTTCCTACTGAAGGGAAACTCACCTCGTGAACTGGCTGCTGAGTGAATGGCTCTGAGGGCTAACTGCTGCTGCTCCGGTATCTCCCCGGCTACAAGTCCATAAACACACTCAATCAAATACTAAACACTGTCACTGGGTAAAATGACTCTTTTACCCTTGGTCAAAGTCAACTCTCGGTCAAAGTCAACCTACAGTTGACCTGACTCGCCGAGTTGGGCCGCCAACTCGCCGAGTCTCTAATCTCACTTCTCAACCCTACTCGTGGCTACTCGTCGAGTATGACATCGACTCGACGAGTACCCTCTCGATCCAAGAACTCAAACAATCTTCATCCGACTCGCCGAGTCATATGAACAACTCGACGAGTTGTTCTTGAGCTTAAGAAGATTGCCTTGGACTCGCCGAGTTATATGAACAACTCGCCGAGTCCCTCCATTACTGAGTCTACCCTCAAACTCGCTGAGTCCACTCCACTACTCACTGGTCCCACTCGACACTGCTCAAAAGGAAGAAATCGGGGACTCGCGACTCGACTCGCCGAGTCGTTCTTCCGACTCGCCGAGTCACAACCATGCAACTATTCTAAACTCGATTCTGCTTGAATCCATTACATACAAATGATAGATCTGAGTCCAATAAGCTGATTTACCACGTAAAGTTTCCAACTTTACGTGTACAAACACATGAAAAAGGGAATAAAGGCTAAAAAGGCACTTAAAAGGGTAGATCTAGGGTTATTATGCAAAATAGCTCCATAAAGGCAATAGATCTGGGCTCTACAACTCCTAAATGAACAGATCTAAGGATATCTCGACATAATAGGGCTTCCATATCAAGATAAGGCTTGAGAAAAGCATCAACTAGATCTAGAAGAGTTCTAATGGAGTTTTAAAGCATAAAAGGGAAGGAAATCCAAAGAATACCTCAAAGAACTCTGGTTTTCCCTTGAATCTTTGCTCTACAACTCTTCTCCTTGCTCCTTTCTTCTTCTCCTTCTTCAAGCCTTCACAAATGCACACAAGATCACTTAAAATCACTCAAGAACGAATTAGGGTTTTCTCACAGCTCTCTGAGGGTGAAGGAGGCAAGATTGGGGGCTATAAGGTGGCTTAAATAGTGGGCAACGCGGGGATTTAGGGTTTCTCCCAGACAGACAGACTCGCCGAGTCCAGAATATTGACTCGCCGAGTCGCCAGCTAACACGTGCTCGAAATCCCGTCCCTACTCGGCGAGTCAGGCTATGAACTCGCCGAGTCCCTCTTGCAAAACTTCAAAATAAATACCATGGAATCATCATACCGGAGACGGGTCGTTACAATTCTCCCCCACTTATCTCAGACTTCGTCCTTGAAGTCTGCTACGACTGAATCTGCAAATATCTCTGGGTAGTGCTCTCTCATCTCCTCCTCAGCCTCCCACGTCCACTCAGACCCCTTCCGGTGCTGCCACTGTACCTTCACTAACTGAATTTCCTTGTTCCTCAAGGTCTTGGTCTTCCGGTCCAGAATCGCGACCGGCCTCTCAATATAATTCAGGCTGCTATCAACCTGAATATCCTCTAGGGGAACGACTGTTGACTCATCCACCAAACGCTTCCTCAACTGAGACACATGGAAAGTGTTGTGGATCTGACTAAGCTCCTTAGGAAGATCAAACCGATAAGCAACCCGACCCACCCGGGCCAAAACCCTGAAAGGACCAATAAATCTGGGGCCCAACTTGCCCCTCTTCCGGAACCTGATGACACCCTTCCAAGGTGAGACCTTCAGAAGAACCATATCCCCCACCCGGAACTCCAAGTCTGAACGCCTCCTGTCGGCGTAGCTCTTCTGCCGACTCTGCGCGGTCTGCAGTATACTACGGACCTGCTGGATCAACTCAGTCGTCTTGAGCACCACCTCTGTGCTCCCGATGACTCGCTGACCGACCTCGCCCCAACAAATCAGGGTCCTACACTTCCTCCCATAAAGCATCTCAAAGGGAGGTCGATCAATGCTCGCATGATAACTGTTGTTATACGAAAATTCCGCTAACGGAAGATATATATCCCAACTGCCACCGAAATCTAGAACACATGCCCTAAGCATGTCCTCGAGAGTCTGAATCGTCCTCTCGCTCTGCCCGTCCATCTGAGGGTGGAAAGCAGTGCTGAAATGGAGACGAGTACCCATCTCGTCGTGGAACCGCTTCCAGAATCTGGATGTAAAACGGACATCTCGGTCTGACACCACCGATACCGGCACTCCATGACGTGCCACAATCTCTCGCACATAGATATCGGCTAACTTCTCCGCCGATATACTCTCCTGGATCGGGATAAAATGGGCACTCTTCGTCAACCGATCCACTACTACCCATATCGAATCCACTCCTCGTGCGGTCCTGGGAAGCTTGGTGACAAAATCCATGGTGATGTCCTCCCATTTCCACACGGGAATGTCTAACGGCTGCATCTTGCCGTGAGGTCTCTGGTGCTCCGCCTTGACCTTCCGGCAGGTCAGGCATCTCTCAACATACCAGGCGACGTCCCGCTTCATGCAGGGCCACCAATAATCAGGTCGAAGATCTCGATACATTTTCGTCGCCACTGGGTGGATAGAAAATCGAGACTTATGAGCCTCGTCCATCAACACTTGCCGTACTCCACCCCAGTACGGTACCCACACCCTCCCGTGAAGCGTCAGCAATCCCCGACTGTCATAATAAAACGAGGCTACTCGGCCCACTATCCTCTCACACTTCTGCCTCTCCTCCTTGAGGCCCTCCACCTGAGCCTCCTTGATCCGCTCCAACAACGGAGTGATCACTGTCATCCTCAAACACAGTTCTCTGATAGGGGCCGCCGACACTTTGCGGCTTAGGGCGTCGGCCACCACGTTGGCCTTCCCTGGATGGTAAAGGATCTCACAATCATAATCCTTTAGCACATCCAACCACCTCCTCTGCCTCATGTTCAGACTCGGCTGATCCATAAGGTACCTCAAACTCTTGTGATCCGTGTAAATGGTACAACGGACCCCATAGAGGTAGTGCCTCCAAATCTTGAGGGCAAACACAACCGCCCCCAGCTCTAAATCATGGGTAGGATAATTAGCCTCGTGAGGCTTCAACTGTCTCGAGGCGTAAGCTATCACATGGCCTCGCTGCATCAACACTGCTCCCATACCTGTGATCGAGGCATCACAGTAGACTACGAAGTCCTCTACTCCCTCTGGCAAGGTAAGGATCGGAGCCTCGCACAATCTCTGTCTGAGGGTCTCGAACGCTGTCTGCTGCTCAGGCCCCCAACGAAATACCACCGACTTCTTGGTCAGTCGGGTGAGTGGCACTGCTATCTTGGAGAAATCCTGAATAAATCTCCGATAATACCCTGCCAACCCTAGGAAGCTCCGATTCTCAGATGGAGACTTTGGGACCTCCCACTCCATCACGGCCTCTATCTTGGCCGGGTCTACCAAAATACCCTTCTGGTTGACGAGGTGACCAAGGAACTGCACCTCGCGCAACCAGAACTCACATTTGGAGAACTTTGCGAAAAGTCTCTCCCTCCTCAAAGCCTCCAGCACCTCCCGCAGGTGCTCCTCATGCTGCTCCTGCGTCTTGGAATATACCAAGATATCATCTATGAATACTATCACTGACCGATCCAGCATCGGCCTGCACACGCGATTCAGCAGGTCCATGAACGCGGCTGGAGCATTGGTGAGCCCAAATGGCATCACCACAAACTCATAATGACCATACCTGGTCCTGAAAGCAGTCTTCTGTACATCCTCATCTCTAACCCGCATCTGATGATAACCGGAGCGTAGATCGATCTTGGAGAACCAAGACACTCCCTGAAGCTGATCAAACAAATCATCTATCCTCGGAAGTGGGTAACGGTTCTTCATCGTTACCTTATTCAACTCCCGATAATCTATACACATACGATGTGACCCATCCTTCTTCCTCACAAACAGGATCAGCGCTCCCCAAGGCGGACTGCTTGGCCGAATGAAACCCTTGTCTAACAGCTCCTGCAGCTGTGTAGGCAACTCCTGCATCTCAGGGGGAGCTAGTCGATACGGTGCCTTGGCTATCGGAGCCGCACCAGGAATTAGGTCGATCCTGAACTCAACCTGTCTCTCAGGAGGTATCCCCGACAAATCCTCGGGAAACACATCCGAGTAGTCTCGCACTATAGGAACATCATCAACTGTCGTCTTGCCCTTCACCCGGGCATCCAAGACGTAAGCTACAAAACCGGCGCAACCCTGCTGAACATGGCGCCTCACCCTTGCGGCGGAACAAAAGGTCGGTCCACGCTGTGGCCTCTCGCCCTGAATCACTAACTCTCCCCCACTGGGAGTGCGAACCCTCACTAGCTGAAGCTCACAATCAATCACCGCCCCATTGGGGCTTAGCCAATCCATGCCCACAATAACCTTATTCCCTCGCAGGGGAATAGGTACCAGGTCCACTGAAAACTGCTCATCAAACAACTGAAGAGAACACCCTCTATGCACTCTGCCGACCCTCACGGTCCTATCATCTGCTATCTCAACCTCTAATGGACAATCCAGCTCCCCTGGAGCTCTACTAAATCTCTTGCTAAGCGCAAGCAATACGAATGATCGGGTAGCCCCCGAATCGAATAATACCATAGTAGAAATGTCGTTCTCAGAGAACGACCCTAAATAAAACATACAATCATAAGCAATATACAATCAATAATAATAATAAAGAGATGAAGGGAAGATACATACCCGTCACCACATCAGGAGTCGCTCGTGCCTCCTCTGCTGTCATCTGAAACGCCCTGCTCTTCGCCACTAGCGTCTCGGCTCGGCCCTGCCGGACATCTGTAATCCTCAAGGTAGCAGGGGCAGGTGCAGCCACCTTCCCTGCTGCAGCTAAACTCGGACACTGGGACTTTTTATGTCCCCTCTGATTGCATTGAAAGCAAATCAGATCTGATGCTGCAACGGCAGTAGCAGGGGCCGTACAATCCCTACTCAAATGCCCAATCCGACCGCACTTGTAGCAGCCGGAACTCCCTGCCTTGCACGCCCCCTCGTGCAATCTCCCACACTTGCCACATCGACCGTGGCTCTGCTGACTCCTAGATCTGTGATCTGAAACCTTGGGCTTTTTGCCCGGACCACCTGAACCCGAAACCGCCTCCGGTTTCCTCTTCTTCTCCATCTCGAGATCAATCTCCCTCTCCCGAGCCCTAGCAATCATGTCATCCAGCGTTTTACAGCTGGACCAGCTCACAAACTGGCGGATATCGCTCCGCAACATCTCATGATAACGGGCCTTCTTCATCTCCTCATCGGCTACGTACTGAGGAACGAGAAGAGCCCTCTCCCTGAACTTGGCGGTGATCTCCGCCACTGTCTCTGTAGTCTGGGTGAGGTCCTGAAACTCCCTAGCTAACTGCTGCACCTCAATAACCGGTGCAAACTCCGCCCTGAACCTGGTAGAGAAGTCAGCCCAGGTCATGGCGTCCAATGCTGCATCATCTCCAATGGTATGTCCGACCTCCTCCCACCAATCCCGTGCCCTGTCCTTCAGAAGACAGGACGCCAATCTGACCTTGTCCCCCTCGGGACACCTGCTAGTGCGGAAAGCGTTGGCCACATCCGCCAACCATCTAGTACTCGCTATGGGGTCCCGCGCCCCATGATAGTCCGGAGCTCCACATGCCCTGAACTCCCTGAATGTAAGGGTGCGCGACCCCATCATGGCCGCCACCTCGGCACGGAAGGTGCCCAATCTCTCATCCATCAGCTCTAGAATTCCCTCCTTGATCGAACCGAACATCACAGGAGTCTGCTCTAAAATGATGCGCGTAATCTCCGAAGAAAGAAACTCTCGGGTCCGCTCATCCATGCGCTCGTCCCCCGAGCCTGAACCTGATCCCTCCCCGGCACCTCCACTGCCGACTGCTAGTCTGGAACGCAAAACCACCATTCTGAAACACATCACAACTACATCAGAAAACGGAAATATCTCAAGGGATCATTGATACTACAACTAGCTTCCTGGTCTTGTCTCAGCCTTTCTTGATTCGAGTACGGATCCTCTGCTTTCAGTAGTACGGGCCCATACTACCTTCCACATCTATCCGTACTTTCTTCAAGAACTGCCTTGACTCTACCAAGTCACTTCTACTACTACTGATCTCTGCTACTCTCATCCTAGGCTTGCCCTAGGGAAACCTCAGACTCAACTCAACTAGTCCTCAGCTGCTGAAGGTCTCCTTATAATGCTAATTAGCCACCACCTGAACACCATCACATGTGACGAGGATCAGATAATCCTTCAAGTAAAAGACTCGTCCCTATAACGGTTGGACTCAAACAAGAGCCGCGCAATAGGGCCAATTTCAGCACTCTGGGATTATTCAACCCTGATCACATGTGGTGTGACGTGTTCACCTAATGGCTAACTCCCATCACTCAGAACCCCACAAATCACGAAGCAAGCAGCATTCGGATAAAGGAAACATACTCAGGCAAAACCATTCTCATAACGAGAAACTGTACTAGCATACAATGCTAAGCTCATATTATCAGGCATAACCTAAACAGGCTATTCTACTGCTGTCTACTCAATACTAGCATGCAATACTCATAAAGCTGTAACACATAAAGCAGGCACATAAGGCATCCTCCTAGATCCTTAGTCCTATACTAGCATGCTGTTCTACTGGAACTGAAACTGAACAAATAACTTGTATGGGTAATTTGGGAGTACTTACTTGAGCTCGGCTGATCGCATGCACCACACCCTTATCTCGTTTAAAAATTTCTTTCTTTCTAAGTGCCTCCAAAATTCTTTAGAAAACATTTTCCTTTTTTTAAAATCTTTTTATTTCCCCTTAGTTTGAGTTCAGATACACCCGGAAGTGTATCCGAATCCCTCAAACCAAGGCTCTGATACCAACTTGAAACGACCCAAAAATACGACCCAAAAATTTCATTTTTCAATATAACTAAAAACCATAATCTGAGTGTCATATCATAAAACCATACGTGATATATCTCAAACATAATAAAAACACTGTGAGGAAAACTGTATCATAACTAAATCATATCAAAATCAAAAACTGCACCAACTCCCAGGATAAAAGCTAAAACTGTGGTGTACTGTGTGCAATGCCATCATCCCGAGCTCTTCCCTTTGCTTGCGGAAGTACCTGAAACCAAAACTGAAACTGTAAGCACGAAGCTTAGTGAGCTCCCCCAAACTACCACATACCATACAATACATATATAAAGCACATACTGGGCCTTGCCCACTGCATCAGACCGAAGTCTGGAACTAGCTGCATCGGACCGAAGTCCGGAACTGACTGGGACCTTATCCCCTGCATCGGACCAGAGTCCGGAACTAACTGCATCGGACCGAAGTCCGGAACTGACTGCATCGGACCGAAGTCCGGAACTAACTGCATCGGACCGAAGTCTGGAACAGACTGCATCGGACCGAAATCCGGAACTGGCTGATCATGGCATAGCATAAAACATAATAACTATTATAATCACATATACTGCATACTGCATCGGAACAGAGTCCGGAACACATAACACAAACATGCTTGTATCACAAAGACATCAAGCACTCTAACTACTGCATCAGACCAAAGTCCGGAACTACTGATAATTAAACGGGCCGGCATTGTGGCCGTAGACCCGTTCCTACTGAAGGGAAACTCACCTCGTGAACTGGCTGCTGAGTGAATGGCTCTGAGGGCTAACTGCTGCTGCTCCGGTATCTCCCCGGCTACAAGTCTATAAACACACTCAATCAAATACTAAACACTGTCACTGGGTAAAATGACTCTTTTACCCTTGGTCAAAGTCAACTCTCGGTCAAAGTCAACCCCATAGTTGACCTGACTCGCCGAGTTGGGCCGCCAACTCGCCGAGTCTCTAATCTCACTTCTCAACCCTACTCGTGGCTACTCGTCGAGTATGACATCGACTCGACGAGTACCCTCTCGATCCAAGAACTCAAACAATCTTCATCCGACTTGCCGAGTCATATGAACAACTCGACGAGTTGTTCTTGAGCTTAAGAAGATTGCCTTGGACTCGCCGAGTTATATGAACAACTCGCCGAGTCCCTCCATTACTGAGTCTACCCTCAATCTCGCTGAGTCCAATCCACTACTCACTGGTGCCACTCGACACCGCTCAAAAGGAAGAAATCGGGGACTCGCGACTCGACTCGCCGAGTCGTTCTTCCGACTCACCGAGTCACAACCATGCAACTATTCTAAACTCGATTCTGCTTGAATCCATTACATACAAATGATAGATCTGAGTCCAATAAGCTGATTTACCACGTAAAGTTTCCAACTTTACGTGTACAAACACATGAAAAAGGGAATAAAGGCTAAAAAGGCACTTAAAAGGGTAGATCTAGGGTTATTATGCAAAATAGCTCCATAAAGGCAATAGATATGGGCTCTACAACTCCTAAATGAACAGATCTAAGGATATCTCGACATAATAGGGCTTCCATATCAACATAAGGCTTGAGAAAAGCATCAACTAGATCTAGAAGAGTTCTAATGGAGTTTTTAAGCATAAAAGGGAAGGAAATCCGAAGAATGCCTCAAAGAACTCTGGTTTTCCCTTGAATCTTTGCTCTACAACTCTTCTCCTTGCTCCTTTCTTCTTCTCCTTCTTCAAGCCTTCACAAATGCACACAAGATCACTTAAAATCACTCAAGAACGAATTAGGGTTTTCTCACAGCTCTCTGAGGGTGAAGGAGGCGAGATTGGGGGCTATAAGGTGGCTTAAATAGTGGGCAACCCGGGGATTTAGGGTTTCTCCCAGACAGACAGACTCACCGAGTCCAGAATATGGACTCGCCGAGTCGCCAGCTAACACATGCTCGAAATCCCGTCCCTACTCGGTGAGTCAGGCTATGAACTCGCCGAGTCCCTCTTGCAAAACTTCAAAATAAATACCATGGAATCATCATACCGGAGACGGGTCGTTACAATAGGCACTGCTTGTCAGCGGATCGATCATTGGAAATTAAGAAGGATTGGGAGGGGAGAATCATCCAGGGATTCAGGAGCAGTCTTGGTTTCAAAACTAGAATGGGTTCCACATCCCCGTCAGGGAGGAAATCAACCCAAGTAGGTGTTTGGATTGCGGATTGTGTGAGTTGGAAGTTCGGGAAACTTACAACATTGATATCGCGTTCTCTTGGTGCTTGATAGCAGGGTTTGAGGAAACCAGGTTGGGGTTCTAAGCATGGCTCAAGTTCAGATTGGGCATTCGGTAGAGTGTGTGCTCAACTCTGTGTAGGTTCGATTTCATAGATTAAGGGTAAGGCAGTGGGCCACGATTATGGTTAGTGTAGAAGTGTTGTATGACTGCGGGGTGGCCCGTAGCACTCAATAGTTACTAGTTAGTGTAGAAGTGCTATAAGAATGTAGGGTAGCCCGTACCCTTCACTAGTGGTCAGTTGGTGTGCGATTGTTGTAAGACTACGGGGTGGCCCGTACCATTCACTACTGGTCTGTTGGTGTGGGAGTGTTGTAAGACTGTGGGGTGGACTGTAGCATTCACAGGTCCTTGTTCAGTGGTAAGATTGTGGCAAACCTGTGGTTTGCTCGTGGTTTTCTTCGGATGGTTTAGGCCATGGTGGGTCAGTTCGCAAGGATGTAGGAGGGCTACAATATATTTGGAATCAGATTATGGTAGGTAATGGGAGACCAGGTATGAGGAAAGATTATAGTTGGTCCTTTAGCGTTCATTTTTGCATCAGGTTAGTGTCGAGATGGTTTGGGTAGTTATTTCCTGTAAGGCTTTCTGTTGGAAGCACGAGGAGCGATTATATGGGAGTCTTTTGGCTCATAAACCAGGCTGGAACCCGATATTTTAGACGAATGGGTAACAAATTAGGACGGAGGAGGTCTCGATGGATTTTGGAAAGCAGCCAGGAGGTAGTTTCATTATTTTGGGCAGTTTCAGTGTTTCGGGCAGTATTAGTGATTTGGTTCTTATGTGTGTGTGGAGTAACTAATTCATTGGGAAATGCTAAGTCACTCACAGTGGGATTAAATAATCTTAGAGTAATTTATTTGACCCTGTTGCACAACTCTCATGTTAGTCTAACCGTTGCAAGAATGAATCTTCTACTCGAAGGATTATCTGAGCCTTCTGTCGAGTATAAATGTTGTGTAGTTGTTTATGCTCAGTGGCTTTGTTTCCCTTTGAAGCAGTGATGTGATTAGGGTTAGGAAGCATTTTGTTTCGTATGAAACACAATGAGGTTGGCATGGTAACAGTTCAGTGTGAGAGGTTTGACAGGGAGTCTGGCCATTGAGACCTGATATTTTGGAATTCAAGTGAGATAGGATTGGGTTTTGTCCAGTGAATTGTGGTTTCGTTCTTCATCGGGCTTGAAGAACTATTCTAAGGGTGGTTTCAGTAAATTTGGATAGGTCGTGGTATGTTCAGAATTGGAAGTATTATGATGGGTCAGTTATTTATTGAGAATTGGGCATGGAGTTGTTTCAGCATGAGTGGTCTGCCGGGGTGTTAGACCATTATGGATTCTAGTCCTACAAAGGTGAAAGTGCTTGTAAGGGCTGAAGGGTTGGATGTTATTTTCGGGTTAAAAGTTTCGTTTTGGGTTTCGGTTGCCTTGGGAAGATTATTTTTGGGTGCAGAATTTTGTTTATAATCGTCAGGTTGGTCGTTTTGGTATGAGTGTTAATAAGGAGTGATTTCAAGGATGAAATCTAATTTAAGTGGGGGAGGATTGTAACACCCAGAATCTAGAAGGTTAATTGTGAAAATATTACCATTTGAAGTCGAACTAAGCAAGTTGGAGGAGCCAACTTGGTGAGCTGAAGATGATGAATCATGAGGATTTAATGGGTCTACTCGATGACTCGACTCGACAAGTAAAGGTTAATTTGGTCACGAGATATATGAGCCACCTTAGCGAGTTAGAGGAGCCAACTCTACGAGTTGGGCGTTGTTTAGTAAACCCTAATTTTGGGGGTCTTGCACCGTATCCAAACACCTTAAGTTCTAGGTGTTGGCCTCATTTCCAGCCTCCATAGCCCATAACCCTAATCTTGAAACCCTAGAGCCTCTAAGAGTGTTATGGGTCCATTATGTGTGTTTTGGTGTGTGTTTGAAGCTCATTCAAGGAGGAGAAGCTTGGTGCAAGGTGGCGGTTCAAGAAGGAGCTCATAGGTATTGATTATCTGCTCCATTTTCAGCACATCTTGGGTATAAAGTTCTAAACTTTCTTATCATTTGATTAGATCTCTTACTTGGATAAATTTCATGCTTTTATCCATGGATGGGTGATTGTTGGGGAAATAGAAGTCCCAAGTGCTTATTCTTTCAGATCTATGATCTTTATGAGCTCTTTTGGCGAAAAGGTGCCAACTTTGTGGTCTTAAGGGCTTCATGCATTCATGAAGTCCTTCTTTTGGTCTCTTTTAAGCTTTTGAGCTTCTTCTAAGCATGAATAAGTGTAACGTTGGAAACTTTACATGGCCATCTAGCCTCATATGGTCTGATCTACATCTTGGAGATTTGTCCTTGTGGGTAATTGCTTAATGATTAAGTCCTTGCCCTTTTAATCATAGGTTTTGGGTTTTGAACCTATTTTGGTGGTTCTTAGGGGTAAAGATGGAAACTTTACTCTTCTTAAGGCCATTTCAGTTAAGATATGGGTCGTAGAAGCTCTTAGTTTCGAATATGACGGCTTAATGGGGTGAGTTATTTGGTCCCGAGTGAACTCGACGAGTTGGATAACCAACTCGGATTGTTGTTTTTGTTTTCCCCGATTCTAAGTTGGTGAGTGTCAACTCGGCGAGTTGGACTGGTTTCTACCTCACTTTGCGGTCGTCAGAGGAACTTGGCGTGTTAAAGGATAAAACTCGACAACTTGGGTCAACTTAGGCCATTGAATTTGACTTTTAAATTATGCCTTTGATCAATTTTTTCCCAAGGGGTGTTTAAAGCAATCTAAATTGGAATGTGTGGGCTTAGGATAAGACCCGTATGGGATTTGGCCAAATTTGGAAAATTAGGCCATTATTGGGCTTTCATGGATTGTGTGGTTTAGGATGTTGTTGGATTTAGGGCTTAGTCCTTAGTTGTGAATCTTGTTGGGCCATGGCAAAATGGTCATTTACCCCGAGTATGGATTATGGATCATGGTTTGGGACCCAATTCTAATTGGGTGATATTTGGTATAGTTAGCTCGAGGAGTTGTCTTGGCAGCAGCTAAGGATTTCTTGCAGTGGGCTTCAACATTCGAGGTGAGCCTCCTCACTGTTGTATGGGTCGAAGGCACCAATACCGGCCTATTTGGTCTATGTATGGTAGGAAGACCCGAGGGTTAGCCCTTGGCACTGTATGAAAGACCAGGAGGCGCCTCCTGCCATAGTGTATGCAAGACCAGAGTCTAAGCTCTGGCAAGTAATTAGTTAAGCAGTGTATCTTTTATGCTAGTTGTCTTTGCGATGCTTTCATAAAAGATCTGGAGGTGGCTCTTGGCACTTGTCTGTAAGACCCAGCGTTATGGCCCCCGACATGGAAGGAAAGACTATGAGTTGGCTTGTGGTGTAATGGAAAGACTATGGTTGGCATATAACACTCTCATTGATTACGGTATATGATTGATATGTATTGCTCACGGTTATGTACGGAATGTTTGGATCGTTTGATATATATGGTATGTGGTATTTGGTTTATATCTTCAAGAAATGTTATATGTCATTTGCATACCATGAATCATTAGTGGTTTAGTAAAGGATTGTATCTCATATTGCGGGTTTGGAGTGTTTTGTTTTATCTTGGAGGTAGTTGGAATTGGTTCAAGAGAATTGTGTGGAACGTTTATGGTTAGGATTCAGCAGATTAGTTGTCCAGTATCTCCAAGATTGTGCGGCTTTAGCAATGGTGCTTGGATTGGCTTTTGGAGGTATCGAGGGAAGTGGTTTGTTGCTAAGATTCTGTTTGGAGCAGCCTTCCTTTGGACTTCAAGATTTGAGTGAGATATCAGGTTAAGCATCTGGGATCATCTACGTTGTGGGGATTCGGGAAGTGTTTAGCGGGTCTTCAGGGGTTGTGCGGTCTTTTTAGTTGGCTAGTAAGGGATCATTAGGAAGGATAAGCGCTGCTTGTCAGCGGATCGATCATTGGAAATTAAGAAGGATTGGGAGGGGAGAATCGTCCAGGGATTCAGGAGCAGTATTGGTTTCAAAAGTAGAATGAGTTCCACATCCCCGTCGGGGAGCAAAGCAACCCAAGTAGCTGTTTGGATTGAGGATTGTGTGAGTTGGAAGTTCGGGAAACTTACCAACATTGATATTGTGTTCTCTTGGTGCTTGATAGCAGTTGTATGTATGTCTACAACTTGGCGCCTTTTTGGACACATAACAGACAATGTAGCTAAAAGGTGATACATATGGTCACACTAAATATTTGTGTGTCCACACGGCGGTTCAGTACTAGTTGTACTTAGTTAACACAAGAAAAGAAAACAAGTTAGTATTGGTTGTTTATGGTCATGTACCTTTTTTTATGTGTGTCAAAATATGATGAATTGGGTTTGAGAAGAAACAAATATTGTGAGTGTAGGTAACATTTAGTTATGCTTACAACTATTATATCTGTCTATATGTAAATATAGTTATAAAAGAACAATAATGTCTTATCGGTATAATTAGCGGTTCTTCATTGAATATTTTGCTATAATTATCTAATATTCATTCTGGTTGTACTATTGTATTTGTAAGTTTAAAGAATAGACTTCTTAAAATGAAAATTCATTGTTGTTAAACTAAAATTGTTTTCTGGTTAAGTTATTATACAATAAAATGAGAATTTTAGACTTTTTGGAAGACTCATAACATTGACCATTTTTATCTTTGATATCATTTGACAGAATAAAAAATGAACAAAAAGGTCAATCATGCCATTTTAAAAAAGTACATTGTTTTTTTTGCAATTAATGGGTTGTATAAATTAATGAAAAAAATTGAATGGTAGTTTTGTAAAGTTACCTCAATAGAAACAATTTCTGAAAAAACCAAAAAAAAAATAAAAACAAAAACAAATATCAATATAGTTGTATTGAATAAGAGCTATAAGAAAGGACCAAATTGCCATTTTTCATCTATTCTTTTAATTGCACCAGATCATACACCATTAATAAGTGAAAAGAATACAACTTTCTTTAACAGAAAAGTATGATAAATAAATGAAAAAAATACAACTTTATCTAACATTGCATAACGAAAATTACATTGCTATAATATGCAGTTTATGTTATAACATGTCATCCCCCATTACAATAAAAAACTAAAAAAAATAAGTTTGTGTTATAACAATATTGCACCAGAAAAGTTTGATGGTATAATATGGTAAAAAGATATTAAGGAAAGTACATCATCATTTTTTGTCATTTTCTTATTCTGCACGTAACGCTAGGATCAAGGTTTGGCATTTCCCTTCTACATACAAAAATAAATTAAGATTATTATATGTTAAAAGAAGGAAAAATAGTATCGCTACAAATGTAATTCATGACATTAAGAAACACATACCGTACATATAAGAATACCACGACAATCAGTACGAAAATAAGCATTTTCCTTCTGCAAGTCAAGTGTGTCTACACGTGGCAATATATTATAATTATGAGGAACTAAATTACTAAATTCTTCATCTACATCCTCATATGTATCTCTGTAATTTTGGGGAGGTTTGTTGAAGATAATAGACATTTTTTGATCGAGCGTGTCTGTCAGTAAAATACTTGTTGTGCTGGTGAGGCCAATATGAAGGGATCACCTTTATGGCTAATCATTTTAGTTCAACTAGTGTGTACCCCCAATTTATCCTTTTTTACCCCATTTCTACTGTCAACCTAGTCACACATGAAAATTGGAATTTGTTTAAAATGATAATCTAGTACTCATATCTCTTTTAAAACACCCTAATAAGTGTTTTGGCATATGTTACAACTTCTTTACTGATGTGTGTGTCAATTCGAACGACACTAACCCCATTGTTTTGGTAAACTTTACCTTCACGAGCTTTTGTATGAAAAGTATATCCATTAATAGCATATACATCGTATTTAATAATGTTCTTATTGGGTCCATGTGTAATCCATATCATTGTCTCTGTTATACTTTCTCTACCTGAATCGTAATTAGATTATAAATTTAAGATATAAAGAAATACATAACAAAGAACACAACATATATGAAAACAATATACCTCCTTTCGTAATCAATGACCAAATGTATTATTGTGCTCTTACTCTAGCTGTGCCTTTCGTTTAGTAGGGTGTTGATGTTGCAAAAATTCAATGTGTCATCTGTCAATATGTTAATGTTAATATTATAACTAAAAAAACATACATGTAAAAAATACTTACTTGATATACAGGAGTACTTCATTTGTATTTTGCAATACAAAGAAATGTGCTTTGTTGAATAGTTCTGCAGATACTTCTACTGATTTAGCATCTGATAGAGGAGTACCATCTATAATAGAACTACTATCTACACCATTCTGAATTCCACATGTGTTATGATTGTCAGGTGGAATACCAACAGTATCCATCTTCTTGAAGAATTCACTAAAAACTCAATCGTCTCTTCTGCAACATTCTCTTCTACAATGCATCCTTCTGGTCTATTTTTGTTTCGCATGTGCCCCTTAATACCTTGATAAACCTTTCGAACGGGTACATCCATCTAAAGAATATTGGACCGCATAATTTTACTTCCCTAGTGAGATGAACGGTTAAATGAATCATCACATCGAAAAATGATAGTGGAAAGTGTTTCTCAAGAAGGCATAAGGTTACACCAAACTCCTCTTGCAACTTATCGAGCTCATCCTTTTTGATTATTTTGCTACATATTGTTTTGAAAGAGAAACAAAACCTTGTAATAGCAACTCTGTTGGGCGGATGCATAATAGATCGAATTGCTATGGGCAAAAATTGTTGCATGACCATGTGATAGTCATGTGATTTTAGTCTGATCAACTTCCTATCCTTCAGACTCACCAAACTAGAAAAATTAGAACAATACCCTTGAGGAACCCTTAAGTTGTATAAAGTCTCACAAAATTTGTCTTTTTCCACTTTTGTCAAAGTACAACCTGCCGCGGGAAGTGTTGTGTTGTTCCCTTCTATCTTAGGATGCAGCTCTGGTTTTAAACCATAATGAACCAAATCCAATCGAGCTTTATAACCATCTTTTGTCTTCCCGGGAACGTTCAACATAGTTCCGGTTAAACTCTCGCCCACATTTTTTTCGACATGCATAAAATCTATACAATGTGGAATCAAATTTTCATGCCAATACCTTAGTTGTCTATACCATATATTAAATTTCTTCCAGTATGTATCATTTTGTTGGCCCATATCTGAAGTACCCACTTGGTTTGATTTTCTCTTTTTTTATTAATCTTCCCACTTCTTCCAGTTATATATTGTTGGATTTCTACCTCCTTGCCCTTAGACACCTTTCCCCATTTATTAATTATAAATTTGACACTGTTATATATTTCGTTCCCAATCATAGGTTCTGGAGAGGGTGAGAACTCTTGTTGTCCATTGAATGCCTTTTTTTGTCTTCTGAACGGGTGATCATACGGTAGAAATCATCTATGACTAGCATAGCTTTTCTTATTTGATTAAGGGAGTTTAATGTAGTGTGTTTGTTTGCCAGACACAACACAACCTTGAAATCTGATGTAAGGACAACCACTTAATGTACCTAGAGCAAGATAATCATTAATAGTCCATAACACAACTGTATGTAGATTAAACTGCTCTCGTACATATGCATGGTATGTTTCACCTCCAATATTAAATAATAATTGGAGATCATCAATCGAAGGTAGCGGTGTTGGTATGGGTTTAGGACCACAATGGGTTTATAGTAGGTGTATGGGTCCCAGGTGGTCTGTTGGTGGTACGTATTGATCGTTACAATGTCAGGTAGGGGTGTTGGTACGTGTTTAGGACCACAATGGGTTTATAGTAGGTGTATGGGTCCCAGGTGGTCGGTTGGTGGTACGGGTTGATCATTACAATGTCAGGTAGGGGTGTTGGTACAGGTTTAGGACCACAATGGGTTTATAGTAGGTGTACGAGTCCCAAGTGGTCGGTTGGTGGTACGGGTTGATAGTTACAATGTTAGGTAGGGGTGTTTGTATGGGTTTAGGACCACAATGGTTTTATATTAGGTGTATGGGTTCCAGGTGGTCGGTTGGTGGTACGTGTTGATCTTTACCATGTCAAGTAGGGTGTTAGTGTGGGTTTAGGACCACAATGGGTTTATAATAGGTGTATGGGTCCCATATGGTCGGTTGGTGGTATGTGTTGATCGTTACCTTTAGTGGAATGCACGGTTGTTCCACTCTCGCTAATACCAGTAGCACTGAATTGAGCTAAGTCTGCCAAAATAGCCGTAGTTACTGCCGCTTGGATAGCTGTTGGACTGTATTGTGGAGGAGGTAGTGGTTGAGTTGGAGTTATCGGAGGATTATTTCTCGTTACTCTACATGGAGGCATCTTTGAGCTAGAAGCTTACAAAGATGAAGATGATTGTAAGAATAATGAGAGTGATCCATGAACTAACTTGCCATAGTTCAACAAATAAATAAGAGTATGATTGATATAGAGATCTGACATAGAAGGATGAAAGCACTTGGATAAAGATTTCCTACAAGATTAGATGTTTGTCAATAATATTGGCATTAATGATGTAATAAGTTTAGGAACAACAACCTAGAAGTAGGTCTTACATCAAACCATAATAAGAAAATTTTGACAACATAGAAACCTAGCAACAGTACTTGCAGTACAATAATATTTATAGGGAAAAGTGTTACTTAGAGCATAGATAAGAAGGCTATTCCTTAAACCAAAACAAAGGATGAGCAGACCATCTCCAACTGGCGACGGGCACCCCTCCGATAAACCCTTAATTCATCCAGTTGACGCTCCACATCAAGGAGGTGTCGTTCATACACTATCTAGCATGCTCGGAGTTCGATGACTTCAGCTCGGGTTACAGCTAGCTCTTGCTGCAAAGCCTCATTGTCTCTCATAGCTCTCCCGTGAGCAACTTCCGTATTGTCAATACGATCCGTATTTGTGTTCGTATCCGCATCTAGCTCCACGGTTTGTAGAATGGCTGTCGTTATAAGCTCAACATTTCGAGCCACACGGTGAACCAATATGGGAAGAATTCTGTCTACAGATCCTCCCTCTCTTATGTTGTAGAAGCTTCGGTCTTCGTTGTATTGTAAGGGTTGACCTTGCTCACGGCTCCACCTACCCAAGTTCTCATCCCATAGAGGCGTCGGGCCTTGAAAAGCCGGACGAGGGTTAGGATTTGGGATTGGAGCCACTAAGGGTAGATCATTTACTTCTGGATCGGAGTCAGAATCCTCCTGGAAGCTCTCTGCGAAGTCATCATCCAAAGGAATTGCATGATTCTCTTCTGCCTCTTCATCGAACGATCCGCCAATACCTTGGTTGGGAAAGTACAGGTCGTTGGGGAGATGGAATCCCAACCATGTTATCTATGTAAGAACATAGGTAAAAGAAATAGTTAATAGATGCACTACTTAAGATAATTATAGGATGATCCTTACCAGTTACTTCAATACTCGCGTAGTGCATACCAGTCAAGTGTAACCAAAACAAAATAGACCTTCGAATGAGTGATCCTAACTCTAAGTCCACAACCAAACAAGGAACAGGAAGTAAAGCAAAGATCATAGGTTCTAAGTCTTTGACACCATAGTCACATATAACCTTAGCGTATCCACTCAGCAACTATTGACATACTAATAAAGACCTTTTAGTTCCCAAATAAGTAATTATAGTAACACAAAATACTCCTATAGTATTTTAAGGTTATGTTCTGTTCTAAAGTTTTCATTGTAGTAGTGTTGGTAAGTTTTTAGACTTGCTGCAACACCACAATTATTCCTAGGCACATGCTAATCACTTCTCGGAAAGATATAGTTGATCAGGCTATATCACTCCCAGAACTGATTATATGTCCCCAAGCCTACTTGTGATGTCCACCAACCGCAATACTTTTGTTTTGTTCTAGTATAACACTGATTTTAGTATGAATGCATGTATGTATACTTTGGTTAATTATTTTATTATTTAAAACTATAAACTCTTGGTCAGAGTATTTTAATCCCAATGTGTTTATAGTTGTATATATTTTATGGGTTGATATACTCAATTCACTATAAACTGTAACACCCCAAATTTCAGAAGTTCATCGAAGGGAAAAAAGTGTAAATTTAGGAAAGGGACTCGATGAGTAGGTCTTCTTACTCACCGAGTCGGAGCGGGACTCTATCACGGTTTAATTGGCCAACTCGCCGTGTCAGCAGCTTGGACTCGACGAGTTGGTACTGAAGAAAGAAAAACCTAATCCTGAGGGTCGCACCCTATTTAAAGGACTTTAAGTCCTTCTCCCAGCCTCCTAATCCCCCTTAGAGTTCCAGAAATCCTAATTTCCGTGTAAGACTTCATTGTTGAGGAGATTGGAGCTTGGAAGAGGAATTTGGTGGAAAGAGCTTGAGGAATTAGAGGATAGCATCAAGGGGCTTATTTGGATCTAGGATCTACATCTGTTTGGGCACATTTCAGAGGTAAGAATCCATAACCTTAAGCTAATTTCCTTTTTGGTTCATCCTTGGTGGTTGATGTGGAGTTCCTTAGCTTGTTTGATATCTATTTCGGGTTGGAGTTAATTCTGAGGTTACTACTCCAGATCTAGACTTATGATGGCCTAGAATGTCATAAAGTTTCAGTCATTGAGTTGTTGGTGAAGCCCCTTTGTCTAAAACTGAAGCCCTAGTGTGTTTTGGGACTATATCTCCTTGGTTTCACGTAAAGTTTGCAACTTTATGTGAGGGTTAGATTGTAGAAGGGTGGATCTATGGATTTGAGCCCCTGCATGGCTCGAAAAGCCTCTGAATGGATTGAGAACTGGACAGACTCGGCGAGTCACATGGGTGTACTCAACGAGTTGTATAAACATATGCAAGGACTCGACGAGTTGGAAGAACAACTTGGCGAGTTTTTTGAAGATTGCCTTGGACTCGACGAGTCTGATCTTTGACTCGGCGAGTCAGGTCGCAGAACCCTAACCTCTTTTGGTTAAAGCCTTGGATTAATTGAGTCGGTCGGCGACTCAGTGAGTCGGACAGGATGGGACTCAGAGATCGTTGGACTCGGTGAGTCTTAGGGCGACTCGGTGAGTTAAGTTGTGTTATGATATTCTTCTAGGAATGGGAACTCGATGAGTCGACGGGTTAACTCGGCGAGTAGAATCAACCAAGAAGGTTGACTTTGACTAAGGACTTTGACTTTGACCAAGAGTTTACCAGTTTGACTTCCAAGGGTATTTTGGTAATTCTGGTATTTATGGAATTGGTTCTTTGGTAGTGTTCTGTGGTGAAGTTTGTGTCGGTGGTCGGAGCAGCTTGGTCTTATCTTTTCAGTCGGCAATTACAGGTGAGTTATCCACACTATATCGACTGGGTCTACAGCACGAAGGCCGGCCCTTTATCGGATGGAAATCTGGTTATTGTTTGTTATGTTATTGCTTTGCCAGATCTGCATCCTGGTATTTAGGATGGTGTTATGTTAGTGACTTGGTTAAGTTCGGTAGCCGTTATTTCGGGTAATGTTATGTTATTGACCTGGTTAGGGTCGGTACCCGGTATATAGGGTGATGTTATGCTAGTGACCGGTTAGGTCGGAATCCTGGTTAGGATGTTGATATGCTATGTGATATGTTAGACTATTTGTCTGGTTAAGGATATGTTATGTGATTAATTGTTTTATGTGCACATGGTTGTTTGACGGGTGTTGGGTTGAGGCGGGTCCTGATTTGTGCTGTAGGCCAACACACCTACGGTGGACCGGATATTCCGAAGGCCCAGCGAGCGGTCCAGATAGGCTGAAGGCCCCAAGAGGGTGGACCAGACGTGCTGAGGCTCGAAGAGTGGACCAGGCCGACTGAAGGCCCGGTGTGGGCGGACCAGTCATACTGTAGACTCAGAGAGTGGACCAGGTGGATTGAAGGCCCGGTGCGGGCGGACCAATCGCACTGTAGACTCGATGTACATGGCAAGACTCGGAGGATGGACCAGGTGAACTGAAGGCCTGGTGCGGGCGGACCAGTCACACAGTAGACCCGATGTGCATGGCTGTTCTATTTGTGATATGTTATGAGTATGTTTATGTGTGGTTAGTATTTTGGGGGTAACTTACTAAGATTGCAGGCTTACATTTCAGTGTATTGTTACAGGTACTTCAAGAGACTGTGGCAAGGCGAAGCCGTGATCTTAGCGCTCCTCATGTTTTATGATTTATGTGATATGGTTCTGGGAGATACTCTGATGTTTAAACTATTTTGAAAACAAGATGTATGAACTTAATGGTTTTTCAATGAGATAAAATGCTTTAATTTGGCTCAGATTTTATGGTCGTTACATAAACAAAGCTCGGATACCAATCTGTCACACCCCCTAACCGGAACAACGGAAACGTTCGGGGGCGGAGAACGTCATGTATAGTATCATAACAATGCACAATAGTAAACAAGCAACAACAATATCCATTTCCATAATAATATAATTTAATACAAGTGTGTTTTGTGTATAGTTTGAAAAACACCAAAATATGAATCAAAATAAAAGACGAGTCTTCAACACGCTTCGTCTTCTCAAAACCTGGTCCAGTGTACCTGTCTACTAATGACCTGAGAATGCAAGTCATTTTGAAAGAGTGGATCAACATTTAAGATGGTGAGTTCATAAGTATTTTAGTGTCAATGTTAGTACAAGTTTGATGAAAGTATTTGTAAATGTTTGATGTAAATCTTTGTAAGTGACCTGAGAATACAAGTCATTTTAAAAGAGTCGATCAACATTTAAGTTGGTGAGTTCATAAGTATTTTAGTGTCAATGTTTGTACAAGTTTGATGAAAGTATTTGTAAGTCCCCAAAATTGCTTGCGTATCAATCAGATCCAATTGATGGTGCGGAATCCCAATCAATTGGATGATGTCAGATCAAATATAGAAGTGAAGGAGAAGAAGAATAACTTGAATCTAGTGTATTGATGATATGATTGATGCTCCTTACAATAGATTCTCTCTCACACACACTTCTTCTCTCTAACTTTCTCTCTCTTCTCTAGCCTCTTACTTTTCTTACCGTACACTCCCACATGCACTCCTCTATTTAAATGGACCTCTAGCCATACACATGTGTACAGCCACACACCCTGTGTGCGGCCGTACACAGGGTGTGCGACCGTACACTCGTGTACGGTCGTACACACAAACCGCAAACACACACAACATTACATAAAAATATATTTTCCTAGAAAAGCAAAATATAAACCATATTTTTGACCCAACAATCTCCCCCTTGGTTTATAGCTTTCTTTTCTAATTGGCCCAACAAACTCCCCCTAAAAAGTAGCTGGCTATTCTTGTTAGTCTTCATTAGGAACTTGGCTTCAGCATTAATCTTCAAATTCTTCACAGCTTCAAGATGAACTTGATGAATCTTCAATGAATGACTTCAGGTTGAGCGGTTGGGCTTTTCTTCAGATTTTGGCTTTTAACGCACGTTGGGAGAGGAGGCTTGATGAAAAGATTCTTGAAAGATAGCACTTTCAGCTTGAGAATCTTCAGAGAGAACAACGTAGAGAAATAATCTACTGGATCACTTCAGTAGGTTTATGTAATGCCCCATTCCTGGTATGTTGCTTCCGTGGCTTTTATTTAGAAGTTTTCGAGAGGGACTCGGCGAGTCTATGGTCCGACTCGTCGAGTAGGGACGAGATTTCGAGCACGTGTTAGTCGGCGACTCGGCGAGTCCATATTCGAGACTCGGCGAGTCTGCCTGCCAAGTAGAAACCCTAAATCCCCAGGTTTTGCACCATATTTAAACCACCTTATGAGCCCCAAACTCGTTCCCTTCACCCTCAGAGCATCATTTAGCAAACCCTAATCATTCCCTTGAGTATTTGAGCATTTCTTGTGTGAATCTTGAAGTTTTGAAGAGAAGAAGGAGGCAAGATCCAAAGGAGAAGAAGAAGATCCAAGGTCTTGCACCCATTTCAGAGTTTATTGAGGTATCAGCCGATTCCCTTCTGTTTCTATGATTTATTTCTCTTTCACAAGCATATTTAGCCTCTTTTATCCATTTCTTAGCTTGTTCTTAGTAGAGAGATCACATTAGATTGATTAGCCTTCGGATCTAGCCATGCTTCAGTTCCAAAATCGTAGATCTATCACCTTTATAGAGCCATTTTGCATGATAGCCCTAGATCTACTCTTCTAAATGCCTTTTTAGCCTTTATATCCCTTTTCATGCGTATGTACACGTAAAGTTGGAAACTTTACGTGGTAAATCAGCCTTAGAAACTCATATCTATAAATTGTATGCGGTGGTTTTGATCAGAATCGAGTTTTTAGGATCTGCATGCATGTGACTCGGCGAGTCGTTCTTCGGACTCGGCGAGTCAGGCCGCGAGTCCCCGATCTTTATCCTTTGAGTGATTCCGAGTGGAGGCCAGTGAGCAGTAGGATGGACTAAGTGAGTCGGAGGTTAGACTCGGTAATGGAGGGACTCGACGAGTTGTTCATACAACTCGGCGAGTCCAAGACAATCTTCTTAGATCGAAGAACAACTCGTCGAGTTGTTCATATGACTCGACGAGTTGGATGCAGATTGCCTGAGCTTTTGAATCAAGAGGGTACTCGTCGAGTCGATTCCATGCTCGACGAGTAGCCACGAGTAGGGTTGAGAAGTGAGACTAGGGACTCGGCGAGTTGGCGGCCCAACTCGGCGAGTCAGGTCAACTGTAGGTTGACTTTGACCGGGAGAGTTGACTTTGACCAGGGGGTAAAAGATTCATTTACCCAATGCAGTGATTAGCATATGATTGAGTGTGTTTATGGATTTGTAGCCGGGGAGATACAGGAGCTGCATCAGTTAGCTTCCAGAGCCATACACACAACAGCCAGTTCATGAAGTGAGTTTCCTTCTAGTAGGAACGGGTCTAAGGCCACAACGTCGGCCCGTTCAGTCAGCAGTAGTTCCTGGACTTCGGTCCAATGCAGTAGTTAGTATGTTTAACGCCTCTATGGCTCAGACAGAATTTATGTGTTTATGCTACTTGATATGTTATGCTATGCTGTGTTCAGTTAGTCCGGACTTCGGTCCGATGCAGGGGACGGGGTCCCAGTCAGTTTCAGACTTCGGTCCGATGTAGGGGACGGGGTCCCAGTCAGTTTCGGACTTCGGTCCGATGCAGGGGACGGGGTCCCAGTCAGTTTTCGGACTTCGGTCCGATGCAGGGGACGGGGTCCCAAATAGTTAGTCCGGACTTTGGTCCAATGTAGGGGACGGGGTCCCAGTCAGTGGGCAAGGCCCAGTATGTGCTTTATATGTATTGTATGGTATGTGGTAGTTTGGGGGAGCTCACTAAGCTTCGTGCTTACAGTTTCAGTTTTTGTTTCAGGTACTTCCGCAAGCAAAGGGAAGAGCTCGGGATGATGGCATCGCACACACCACAGCTTCAGTTTTTGTCCTGGGAGTTGATTCAGTTTCTTGATATGTTGGATACAGTTGTGATACAGTTCTTCTCACAGTATTTTATTATGGTTTTCGAAACACGCAACGTATGGTTTTGTTATGCGATACTCAGTTTCATGGTTTTTGTTATAATAAAAATTGAAATTTTTGGGTCGTATTTTTGGGTTGTTTCAGTTTAAGATAGCATTAGACTGATCGAGGAGGCTTCAATGCAATCTGTCACATATTCTTCAAGAACAACTTCACCTTGCTTCTGGGGTTGACAGATTGAATGTCGAAAGAATAATCTTCATTTCTTGCTCCTTCGAGTGCGAATTCTTCGATGCTTATGGATGAAGCCTTGGCTTAGAAGATCTTCAATACAGTCTCCACGAGTCTCATCTACGCCTGAAATCACTTTTCAAGACAAAACAAAACTAAAAGAAAAATTATCACACAAAAAAATATTTTTTTTGAATTTTTGATATTTTCTGGAAAAATAAAACAGAAATAACATTTTTTTTAATTTTCTATTTTTTTTGTTTGATTTTTGAATTTTTCTGATTTTTGTTTAATTTTTGATTTATTTTTTTAATTCTCCCCCTAAAATTTGTGCATAGAGGAAAAATATGAACAAATTTAATAAAATCATATCTAACTTTGAGAATGATTTGGGATCAAAGCTTTTAAACAGCCTTTATCCGCTTGTCGGTACCTTTCATATTCACATCTTTGTCTGGTCGATCATCGGTATTGTTGTCCACTTAAACACGAAAAATTATGACAAAATTAGGACATACTATAAGTGACAAGACAATGTGATCCTAAGTTCCTAGATATTATATCTGATCCTAAGTTTCTAGATACTATATCTTAAGGACCATTCAGCTGACGACGACCAGGGATATTGTTGTCCACCTAAATTGAGCAGCGAGATCTATAGACAATCTTTGAGTGTTCAATTTTAATTGTACTGGAACGTGTTTCCCGCTTCCAGATATGCCCCGGTAATCAAGGACTTCCAGAGTACTCCTTACATCGGGTGAGCAGACCATCATTAGGGGAGAAGACAGATTCAGAGTATTATCACTTATAGTGCATAATCTGTGTACCAGGTCGGATTGTTAGTCACGCAAAGGAGACAACATATGGCTAACAGATAAGAGGAATTTCATATATGTATATGTATAATATGCAGAGAAATAGAGTTGCATATGTTACAGTCCAGGTCGGATCTCTTCCAATCATGCAGAGGAGGTAACATATGACTAACAGACAGAAAGAAAGAAAATGATTTTCTACAGACCTAATTTATTGGAATTTACCAGTTGCCCCATCAATACCGGAATTAAGGACAGAGTCCGCACATGGAGGAAAAGTTAAACCACGGTTCCAGATACGGGTTCATTTAATGTGACGAGTAGATTCCCATATATATCTCCCTGCTCAACCTATCCAAGCGTCGTATTGTCAGGCTAAACGGATCTAACTAGGTCAAGATTTGTCAAGTCATTTGATTTCTTAAGTTCAACTCTGCCTAGTCATATCCATTTGGAATCTTTCGTGCCTACCGACGCATCAAACCAGAGCATAGACCCTTCAACTTTGGGTACGTTATGCAGACTCAGATTGCCCGTTATCACTCATTTCCCAAAACATCTCCCTCAGGCACATTCCATAACCAACATATTTTTTTGATTTTCTAATGTTTTTTTTTAAATTTTATAATTTTGTTTTGTTTTTATTTCTCCCCCTAAATTTGTGCATAGGAGAGAAACGAAAGTAAATGCGCAAATTTAAACTATCCTAAAACAAAAATTTGTCTTTAAAGTGAATCGGCTTAAGAAAAACTCAGGAGTATAGAGAAGAAAACTCAAACCGTAAGTCACCGATTGAATTTGCATCCAGAAGGTTTGAGAACAGCACGCGAAATCTCAGAACAGATCCAAAAATTCTTCATGTCATTAAGCACAAACCCCGTGAGTGATCACTTCCTTTCTTCGTTTCCCGCAAAGGACACATACTCTCAAACAAATGTCTGAATGTTGTACAGTTGAGAGATGTCCCCTATCAATTGCCAGGAATAGCCACTACCAACAAACCGAAGTCTGATGATATGCCTGCATAGCTGCTCCGACACAGAGCGGGATCAGTTGGTCTTTGGAACCCAATCCATTTTGAAACTAGGTCGACCTTTGTCATCTTTGCACGATACTCTCTCCCATGACATGTCCTGCTTATCACAAATAGAAGATATAAAAATATTAGAGTCATTAGTTGATTTGGGAGAGTGAGCCTTTGGAACCCATTTGTAGTTGGGTTTAACCCATTTCCTTTTCAATCTGATGGGTGGCTCAGCACTTGCTTTGGGACTTGATGTCGGCCGTTGAGATGACTTTGATTTTGGATTCACGGGAGCATCTCTTGGATTTGACTTCTTGGCCGACTTTCCCTTCTTGTTCTTGGGAGTTGGATTCTTGGCCTTAGTAGATTGATTCTTGGCCTTTTGCGCATTCCAGTCACCATTGTCTGAACTTGACCTAGAGGGGTTTCTTTTAGAAAACCTCCCTCTTGGCACATTCTGCCAACCTTGTGCATAGTAGGGAACGTATGCGCGATTTGGACAATTTTTGGCAATGTGTCCAGGTGTTCCACAGTGAAAGCATGTCTTTTTCTTCACTGTGGAGTTGTTTCTTCCTACCCCTGGTGGCGTATCTTTGCCTTGTCTCTTGCTTTTCCCACACGCACAGTTGCAATAGGCACTCTGTTTAGCTTGAAATTGTGGCATGTATTTACCAACAGCAGGTTGATCAGAAGTAGCTGAGTTCGAAGCAACAGATTCAGAGTTTAAGGAGATGTAGTGTGTTCAATAGTGTTCTCCTTGTTTTCATCCTCTGCTACTTTACCGTATACCATAAATTCCTGAGTCAAAGTTATGGATATATAGTTATGATTGAAAGGGGGAGGAACACAATCATACCCTAGACCCTTGTTTTGATTATCTTTGAATTTCAATTGTTTTTCAAATAAGGACTCGACTGTCTTACTTGACGCAGTGTAATTTTTGAAACTAACATCTGTTTTTCCACACTTTATTTTCAAAGCGTCAAGTTCTTCAGATACAACATCAAGTTTTTTCTTAATGTGATCATAATTTTCACACTTGTTGCTGTAATCTTCTTGTAATTTCCGGAAATCCTTGATTTTGGTTTCTAATTGAGCTTTTAACGGTTTTTGTCCTTTCCTAAGAGTATAGCCTTCGTATTTGAGGTCCTCGTTTTCCCCTTTTAACAAATCAATTTGTTCACGAAGAAATTTAATTGTAGCTTTACAAGATGGAGTACAAGAAACTTCATTTATCGGAATTTATGTGGAATTCATTTTCTGGTTTTTATTTATTTTTATTTTTAATTTTTATTTTTGTTATATTTTTAATTTCCCTTTGAATTAAAAACCGAGAAAATCAACCTTAAAAGTCAAATTTAAAAAGTCAAACTCAAAAGTCAAACTTGAAAAATCAAACTTAAAAGTCAAACCGAAAAGCTAAATTTGAAAAATTAAAAGTCAAACGAGAAAGTCAAAGGTCAAATTTTGAAAGTCAAAGTCAAAATTTTAAGGTCAAAGATAAAAATAAAATCAAAAATTAATGACTAAAAAAAATTTGGGTTGAAAATAGAATTTAGAAATAAAGAAAATAGATTTTTGGGTTGAAATTGTCAATTTGCGAAATTATATGCGAAAAGGATGAGTTATATTGTAAATTTCGGATAAATTAAACGAAGAGCCTCCAAGACGAGTTGGTTAAGGCGCTGTGTTGATATATCATAGCTTCCGGGTCCAATCCACGACACCTTCAATTCCTTTCCGAATTTTTTTATAAAGGTGCTGCCTTTTGAGGTTGCTGCTTGCGAAGCGAGGGTGATGACGCAATGCAAGGACGTGCGAGGCTGCTGACCGAAACCGAGCACACACCGAGCCGTAATCCGTGACCGCACACCAGGGCCGCACACCGAGCCGTACACTTCCGGACCGCACACACCGAGGCTGCAAAGCCGCACACCTTCAAGTGGCCACACTCCTTCAACAGATTTGCGAAAAAAATGACGTTTTTCACCCTTTTTTGCTCCAAAACTCGATCAAAAACTCGTTTTTCTGAAAAATGCAAAGAAGTAACCCCCCTTATTTTTGCGAGATCTATCCAAAAACGCTATTATCTTTTCAAAATAAGATCACATAAGCTCCAGATCTGACAAAATTGATTGATACAACCAAGCTCTGATACCAATTGTAAGTCCCCAAAATTGCTTGTGTATCAATCAGATCCAATTGATGGTGCAGAATCCCAATCAACTGGATGATGTCAGATCAAATATAGAAGTGAAGGAGAAGAAGAATAACTTGAATCTAATGTATTGATGATATGATTGATTCTCCTTACAATAGATTCTCTCTCACACACACTTCTTCTCTCTCACTTTCTCTCTCTTCTCTAACCTCTTACTTTTCTTACCGTACACTCCCACATGCACTCCTCTATTTATATGGACCTCTAGCCATACACATGTGTACAGCCATACACAGGGTGTGCGGCCGTACACACGTGTACGGTCGTACACATAAACCGCAAACACATACAACATTACATAAAAATATATTTTCCTAGAAAAGCAAAGTATAAACCATATTTTTGACCAAACAGTATTTGTAAATGTTTGATGTAAATGTTTGTAAGTGTTTGATGTAAATGTTTGTATCTCCTAGAAAATCCTCTATTTTCTACTTATAAATAAATGTAGTCTTCTACCAAGACCCTATTGTTTTGAATGTTTGTTCTTTTGTAAAAGTGAGTGTTTTTCCCAAGGATGACTATCATTACCAAAAATATAGTTTACATTACCGTTTATGTGAGAAGATCACAATATGAACATAATGAACAAATAAAGATGTATTGTAGTATTGTATATAGTAATTACCATTGTACTAACTACCTTAAACCATTTGTTTAATTAAGTTAATATGTAATGAGATTATAACCATACTTGATTGACTAGTAAAACACGACGTTCAAAGATGTCGAAATGGTATGACATTCGTCACCCGTAGACCTGCATGTCCCACTGTAGCTAGCAGCAAGGTATAGGATGGTCAATCCCAGATAGATCTATACCCAAATTCATGCTCTCCCTCCAGGAGACTCTGGTTACAAAACGTGACACAACAGTATATTGCCATTCCATGAAGTAGTGCCTCACATTAATGTTATAGTATTCTTGTATTTGTGTAGTATGTTCTCTCTGTTCTAGTGTATAGTATGCTCCTCCCTGTTTCTCTTTATAGTATGTTCTTTCTTTTTCTCGTTATAGTATGTTTGAACTGACTCTTTTATGTTTCATTATTCTAGAAATAGTGAGTAGTAATCCTCTAAACTATACCTATTATAGTTTACTAGTAATGTTGTTTGAATGATTTATCATGTTTGTACACCTTTGCTACCAAAAGGTATTGAACTGATGAAAGAACTTTTATATCTACATACATATACATAATATATATCTAAGATTCAAACGACACTCGGACAAACAACCGATACCCTAAATTCATAACCAAACAAGGAACAGGAAATAAAGCGAGTTATCAGTCCTAATCCCTTTCAACCTTATTTATATAACTATATCTATCTAGACATGATTTTGAAAATATATAAGTTTAAAAGAGTTTGATAAAGAGTTTTGAATATAAAAGTGTTTTAACCATTTGAATGGTTATTGATGAATTGATGTCAGTTTATAAAATGTTTTGAAATAATTTATTTGATAACACAGTTTTGAAGTATAAGGATACCACTTGTTTGATAGTTATTAATCACATGTGATTGATACAATAACTATGATGTTTTCTACTTGTCTTCCCCCCCCCCCCCATAAAAGCATTTAGAATCATTTAAAAGATAAGTTTAGGGGTATGAACTCACCTGTAGTGAGTGATTCGAATGTAAGATCGATATAGGATGCTAAGTGTCAAGTGAAGTCTCGAGCACAAACGGATCCTATTAAGCATATAATGACACATATATGAATATAATTAATGTATATAACAACTAATCATGGTAAGGAACAACCTTAGGGACCAGGAAACACTTGGAATGAAGTGTTACAATCACATATGATTGCATAAAAGGTGTTCACGGACACACAAAAGTATGTTTTACGGCCAAGATGTGTTCACAGCCAATGAGTTTATGGCCAACCCATGAAATAACAAGGAGTTTACGGCCAAGACTTGAAGAAGTTCATGGCCACACAAGGGTTTACAGCCATGAAAGGGTTTACGGTCGTAAACTCTTTATGTTCTTGCTAAAATGGTTGTTTCTAGGATGTTAATCAAGAGCTTATAATGAATACCAAGTATACGGAAAGGATACTTATGATTTGGAAGCTAAAAGGGGTGATTACGGCCCAAATAACTAGTGTGTGTTCTTGGTGTTCTTGGTGTTATTGGTGTTCTTGAACATCTAACCCCAAAAAGAGATGAATTCACGGATGAAATTGTAGGGCTTTACTAGATAAAGAAGCATATCAACAAATAAAGAAAGAATCACTTACAAATTTGTCAAGAAATGGAAGTGTTCTTGATGATACTTGAGAGACAAATGAGTGTTCTTGACTTGGAAGAGTGAGAAGTGAAGAAAAATGAAGGAATATCATACTTAAGGGTGGAGTTCACGGACAAACAAGAGCTTACGGTATTAAGCTCTAGTTTACGGTCCTAAACTCCAAGTGATGGAGTTTTCCGGCTTGAATGTTGCACAATGAAAACTAGTAGATACATCCTAACACCCAATCCTTGAATGTACTAGGCTTTAAACACTCAAACAGACCCTTAACAATGCTAAAAGATAGTAGAAACAATTATGACTTTTGATTGAATGAAATGGCTTTACAAGATACAAATTTCAGGTTGTCACATGATGATAGGATGGATATAGGGGATAATACCCTAGGATTTGATGATGATAGGGATGATGATGGAGCTGGAAAGGTTTAAGAAGGCAATTTATGAGATTTTGATGATTATGATGTATACCTTGATTTCGAGCCGAATAATGAAGACCTTGGTTCATTCTTTGATAATGTCGATGATGTTGGATTTTTTCCAATGAAGACTCAGGGAGAAGAAAATATTCTCAAGCTGCCACAACAATCGCCTGATCAGATGAATGACTTTATTGCCGATTTGGATTCAACTGTGAGGATTCGGCCCCAAGCAGTTTCTACTCCAACTTTTATTCCATCTAAGAGTAATCCACAAGAGACACAAGCCTCCTAGCCTCCACTTTAAAGAAGAAGAGCAGATCCAAGGCCGGGAGTGCGCATTAGGGAACTAGCTCAGCCCGCTCAACAATCTACTACAATTGTTACCCCAAGCCAACCAACCCATTGTGACAGCCAAATGATGCATGAGGAGCCCAACATTGTTTGCCCATCTTATGAAGCCGAGAGCTTTTCAGCTCATGGTGGCTCCTCGACTCCTCAACTTGCCCACGATGTATCCTTCGAACAGCTTGCTAGGTTTTTGGCTTGTGAAGGTGAAGTCCCTGCATCTAGGGGAAAAGGAGTATTGATAGGTGCAAGGAGCCCTGATAAGGAAGATCTAACGACACTCAAGCTCAAGGAGGAGATCGAAGTCTTATATCAAAAAATTATTGAAAAATATGTTTTGATTGGAACTCTAAATGTTAGAGTTTCAGAGCGCGAGAAAGAAAACGAACATAAATCAAAACAAATCTCCGAGTTGCAGCTCAATCTTGGTGCTTTATTTGCCTGTTATTTTGATTTGAAGAACAAGTTGATAATTGAATTTGGCGACAAATTCAAAACATCGGTTGGTGAACCTAACGTAGCTGAAGCTTCCCATAGTGCCCCTGCCTAAGAAACTGAAAATCCTAAAGATGCTTCGAACGGCTTGCTAGGTTTTTGGCTTGTGAAGGTGAAGTCCCTACATCTAGGGGCAAAGGAGCATTGATAGGTGCAAGGAGCCCTGATAAAGAAGATCTAATGACGCTCAAGCTCAAGGAGGAGATCAAAGTCTTATATCAAGAAATTATTGAAAAATATGTTTTGATTGGAACTGTAAATGTTAGAGTTTCAGAGCTCGAGAAAGAAAATGAACATAAATCAAAACAAATCTCCGACTTGCAGCTCAATCTTGGTGCTTTATTTGCCTGTTATTTTGATTTCAAGAACAAGTTAATAATTGAATTTGGCAACGAATTCAAAACATCGGTTGGTGAACCTAATGTAGCTGAAGCTTCCCATAGTGCCCCTGCCCAAGAAACTGAAAATCCTCAAGATGATTTTCAAACTATCAGAACGACTCGTATTGTTGATCGTTTACAAACTGAATCTGCTCAATCTGATCCAAGAGGAATTCTAAAGAAGGCTCAGAAACAAGAAAAGTCTCAAGGCAAAAGAGGATTGCTTTTCATGAAAAATTATGATCAAAACCTCCATGCAGATGGGCCTCAACTAAGTGTGACTGAGCTCTGGAAAAAGCGGTTCAAGAACAAGTATGGAGATCGTTCTGGAATTTTGATGTGGGGATTTCATGATAAATTAAATATCTGGTTGGTCAAGCGGAAAAGTGGAAATGTTGAGTTCTATGAACATAGAAATGACTTTAATTCTTGGACTAAATTCGAACTTACAGAACTCGCTGAAGCTCCATTCCAGAATCCATCGAATGATCCTTGCGGGTCTGATTTCAACCTCTTTTTAGAGAACCAAGTAAGGAAAACATTCGAAGGAATGAAGATTGTCGATTCACTTGTAAAGAAATTCAGAGGTGTCCTCGATCCCAAGACTAACCAGACTGTAAAATAATTTATGTGGCCTCCCACAAAGAAAATGCATCAAATTCTTATTGTTCAGCAGTTCCACGATGGGTCTCTAGATAATATGGAATTTTGGGTTTATGATGAGGCCATAGCCACCGCAGTCATCAAATTTCCTGAAGGTGTTTTCCATCTTGTTGAAGCAAAGGATCTTCTGTAGTTTAGAGAGCGTGACATTCATACTCTAGCACAACATCAGATCGTGGTCAAGAATGATATTCTGGAGGTTGCTGCCAAGGAGTTTACTGGTATGGTCACTGAGAATATAAAAAAAAGATGTGGGCGGGCACTATGGGGAACTGAGATGTTTTGTTGATCGAGAAGGATTGAATTCTTTCTAGCCTCAAACAAACAGGGAGACTGTTAGGACATGCTTTATTGGTTTGAGCTAGGCATTTATGTTTTGTAGGCTTTGTATAAGTGTTTTGTGGGTTTTCGGTTGGGTGGACCGAAAATGTCCCATTTTTAGTCCATGTGGTGTTTACGACTGCAAACTAGTTTGTTGTTATTGTTCCCTGTAAATAGTGTGTCACACCCCCGAACCAAGGATGGCGGAAACGTCCGGGGGTGGAGGACTTCATGTGTAGTATCATAACAACAATGGCAATAGTGATAAAAGTAAATACAACCAACATATATATAATTGAAAGAGTTACATCAATGTATGGATTACATGTTTCAAAATCAATTACAATATGTTGACAAAATATGATAAGTTTGACGCCTTAACGTCCCATCCTCAAAAGTACTTTGATACCTGTTTAGCGATTTCCTGAGAATACAAGTAGTTTGAAAAAGTGTCAACACAATGGTTGGTGAGTTCATAAGTTTTTTTTTTATATATAATTATGAAAAGCTTGACCATAAATTGTATAATTATTCCAGGAAATCCGATATTTTCTTACAAAGTTATGTAGTCCTAAATACTAGGACATAAGGTATACAATAAAGTATGTAATTGTTGATGTAAAAGGTGGTTTTTAGAATCGACATAAAACCATTTTTGATATGAAGGCGTATAAGTATTTTTCCATACTTAAAGTAATTTTCAGTGAGCTAAATGAACATGACTCGCTAATTTAAAGTTAGAACCCGTAAATCTTATGATTGTTAATACCACATGTGAGCTATTATACCAATACTTGACTTGGGTGGCCTCGTAATGCGACGTTCTTCAGGCGTCGCCGTTAAATGACACTTGTCACCCAGACCTGCCGGTCTAGCTGTAGCGAGCAGCTCTGGTGTGGGTTTGTCAAACCCAATATAGATCTATACACAACTATCACGTTCTCTTTACAAGAGACTCTGGTTACAATTTACAGGACTTTTTGGTTTTGTTACTTTGGAAGTAACCCGAAGGGAATGAGTCACAAATTTATTCATTAACAAATTTACGTGAACTAAACGGAAAACCTTTGATAAATAAGTTTAAGAGGTAATGATACATAAACTATACCTATTATAGTTTATCCAAAACGTTTGTAATATGTAAAAATTCTTCTATGAATACTTTAATGTTATAAATTCATAAACTATGCTCATTATGGTTTAATATACTTGTTCCAAATAAATGAATAATCTTATCATATATGCCTATACTTCAGTATGATGATAGACTAACAAGGTAACACATTCAATATTTAGAACTTGACATTATACACTTTGCTCAACATAATACAAAGTGTTATAAAAATTACAAGCTGTTAACAAATTTTCAGCCTTTCTACACTGTTTTTGAAAATTCATAGAAAAATCATACAAAGTCGAAAACTAAATCCGTAAATTCTGGGAGTTCCCAAAATGTTTCTAGTTTACTCATAATTTTTATCATGATTTTTAATGACCGGTAACTTAGGTGAAAAAGTCCATAATCACAGACTGGTCCGGATTGGTGTTTGAAATGATAGGCAGTTTTGTAAAAATCACCATAAATTGTAGAAAAATCATATGGAGATGTGCAAGTAGTCATTTTAAAGCTAAGAAGTGGAACTACATGCACCTAAAACAGTTTTGAAAAATAAAATGTTTAACGTGTCCAAAACAGTCCGTGAATGGAGTCTAACTTTTCTGATGAAAGCTGTTAGAAGAATTTAGATATGTTCTTGATGTTTTGGCTTGTATTCCCCCCCCCCCCCCCCCCCCCCCCCCCTAAAAACTTGAGAAAACATGAAAATGTAGGGGTATGAACTCACCTTAAGTGTTTTCAGTAGATGATTGATGAAGAATGGAGGTGCTTAACTCAAGGACACTTGGAATGTCTTGAAGATTTCGAGAATCTAGCATGATAGTTATGGAGTTTGTATGAGCTATCAATGATTTGAGTAGAACGAAGTGTGAGAATCACAAGGAGGGTGGATTACACTTACCAAGAGTGGAAGAACACTTGATGATTAGCCTTGAAATCGTGAGTGAGAGAGAGAAGTTGGAGAGAAAGAGTTGGAGTTCAATCTTGGTGAAATTTGAGAGTGTTTGAAGAGAATGAGGAGAGAGGGTGTATGATCAGCCCTTAGATTGTGGGGGTGACTTGTGAATGAGAGTAAAAAGTACAAGGTATGGTGGGGAGGAGTGTGGGTTGTCATGGAGTGGGTATGGGGGTTGCTTGCGTCATAACTAAGGTAAGGTCAACACTCTTCTTTTTGTACTTTACCAACTCCTTTTTAAATAAGATTTTATCCTTAAAATGTGATTAAATCATTAATTTAGGGGTCTTATAATTAAAAATAAAGTTTTGGGTGAAAATCCTATGTTAAAATAATTAAAAATGGGTTTAAAACGCAAAAATACGCAAAAACGGGTGAAAAATGAACTTTCCCAGCGAGACTCCTCGGACCTCGGCCGAGGCTCGGTCTCTGGGCCGAAGTTCGGTCAGGTGATGCAGGGTTCGGACGCGAGTGGCTGAATCAAGAGGCGGGACGCGAAGCGATGGCTCGGTCCGATGAGAAGCTGTCCGAAGCGAAGGCGGGTGGGTTCGGTCCGAAGTGAGGCCAGAACCGAAGGAGCTGTTGTGAACAGTAATGAACAGTACTCTCGGTTCGGACCTTCCTTTTATGCCGGGTTCGGTTCGGATGAACAGTGACTTCGGTTCGGTTCATGAACAGTACTCTCGGTTCAGTTGATGAACAGTACTCTCGGTTCGGAGTGTTCGTTTCCTTAAGTCCGTTTTTCGCGTAGACTTCCATTCTTGAGCTATTTTTCGCCAAATTCGAGGGTCGGGATGCCCCGAGTGATTATAGAAAGTTGGGAGAGATTTCGAGAGAGATTTGAGAGAGATTCCTCGTTCTCAGAGAGATTTGGGAGAGATTTGACGTACTTTGAGAGATTTCACATACGAAGAGATATTTGAGAGAGATTTCACATCCTTAGAGAGATATTTGGGAGAGATTTCACATACTTAGAGAGATTTGGGAGAGATTTGACATACTTGGAGAGATTTCTCACACAAAGAGATATGTGAGAGAGATTTCACATACTTAGAGAGATTTGGGAGAGATTTGACATACTTAGAGAGATTTGGGAGAGATTTGACATACTTGGAGATTTTTCACATACAAAGAGATATGTGAGAGAGATTTCACATACTTAGAGAGATTTGGGAGAGATTTGACATACTTAGAGAGATTTGGGAGAGATTTGACATACTTGGAGAGATTTCACATACAAAGAGATATGTGAGAGAGATTTCACATACTTAGAGAGATTTGGGAGAGATTTGACATACTTAGAGAGATTTGGGAGAGATTTGACATACTTGGAGAGATTTCACATACAAAGAGATATGTGAGAGAGATTTCACATACTTAGAGAGATTTGGGAGAGATTTCACATACCGGGAGAGATTTGGGAGAGATTTGACATACTTAGAGAGATTTGGGAGAGATTTGACATACTTGGAGAGATTTCACATACAAAGAGATATGTGGGAGAGATTTCACATACTTAGAGAGATTTGGGAGAGATTTGACATACTTGGAGAGATTTCACATACAGAGAGATATTTGGGAGAGATTTCACATACTTAGAGAGATTTGGGAGAGATTTGACATACTTGGAGAGATTTCACATACAAAGAGATAGAGTGAAAGCGATTGAGAGTGTTTTCGTGTGTGATGAATGAGAGTGTTCGGCTTCGCAATGCAAGGTCCTTAGACCCCGTTGTGCCATGTTTTAGGATCTTACGCACTCCTTATGAGTATGCAACATTGTATTATTGTTTTTGTTCATTGTTTAGCACTAATGTTAAGGAAATTTAAACACATGAACTTTCCAAGTGGTGTTTTCTCATTAAAATAGTGAGTTATACAGTAATTACATAATATAAACCCTATCATACAAGGTTTTAATTGAGTTGACCGGTTTGACTCGTTGACCTTGTCCGGCTTAGACTTGACCCGAATTTGACTATTGTCACATCATCCCCCCGTTAGAGGGAATTTCGTCCCGAAATTTACGCTTTGGCCAGAGCTTTAAGGGTTTAGGAAAAGGTGCGGGTACTTTTGTTTCATTTGGTCTTCGCGCTCCCAGGTGAACTCAGGTCCTCGTTTAGCGTTCCATCGAACCTTCACGATGGGAATACGACTTTGTTTCGTTCTTTTGACCTCCCGATCCATAATCTCTACTGGCTCCTCCACGAAGTGGAGATTTTCGTCAACTTCGATCTCATCGAGAGGTATTACAAGTGTCTCGTCGGACAGACATTTCTTCAGGTTCGATACGTGAAAGGTGGGATGTACCTTATCGAGTTCTTGAGGTAATCGAAGTTTGTACGCCATAGGACCAATCCTGGCGAGGATTTCGAACGGTCCAATGTACCTCGGGTTTAGTTTCCCACGTTTGCCGAAACGTATCATTCCTTTCCAAGGGGAAACTTTTAGTAACACACGATCGCCAACTGGAATTCCAAAGGTTTGCGTTGCTTATCCGCGTAACTCTTTTGTCGATCTTGGGAGGCCTTCAGCCTTTCTCGAATTTGAACAATCTTTTCTATGGTCTCCCTTATGATTTCAGGACCAGTGAGGGTGTTATTCGGAATTTGCTCCCTAGCTAACTGAGTATCCCCCACTTCAGCCCAACATAGGGGTGATCTGCACTTGCGACCGTAAAGAGCTTCGAATGGAGCGACTTTAATGCTGGTGTGATAGCTGTTATTGTAGGAGAATTCATTCAGCGGCAAATGGGTATCCCACGCTTTACCAAAGTCTATCACACATGCTCTCAACATGTCTTCTAAGGTCTGTATAGTGCGCTCGCTCTGCCCGTCGGTTTGTGGGTGGTAGGCCGTACACATGTCTAGCCTAGTACCCAAGGATTTCTGCAGGGACTGCCAAAATCTCGAAGTGAACCTACTATCTCGGTCTGAGATGATAGATATTGGTACACCATGCAGTCGCACAATCTCCTTGAGGTATATTCTGGTTAATTTCTCCATCTTGTCGGTTTCCTTTATTGGTAGGAAGTGCGCAGACTTGGTCAATCTGTCCACGATTACCCATATAGTGTCAAACCCGCTCGAAGTCTTAGGCAGCTTGGTTATGAAGTCCATGGTTATCCGCTCCCACTTCCATTCTGGTATATCAGGCTGTTGTAGTAGTCCTGAGGGTTTCTGGTATTCCACCTTGACCTTGGCGCAAGTCAGGCACTTGCCCACATATGTAGCAATCTCAGCTTTCATATTCGGCCACTAGTATAACTTTTTGAGGTCTAGATACATCTTATCTGACCCTGGATGAATGGAGTATCGAGTCTTATGTGCTTCATTCATGACCACGTCTCGGATCCCACCGAACTTTGGTGTCCAGATCCGGTTACTGAGATAACGGGTTCCGTCATCCTTGACTTCTAAGTTCTTATCCATTCCCCTTAATGCCTCACCTGCCACATTCTCTGGTTTCAAGGCTTCTAGTTAAGCTTCCCGAATTTGTGCGGCCAGGTGGGAATGAATGGTCATGGCTAAGGATCTCACTCGGCGGCCCGAGTATTCCTTTCTGCTTAGGGCATCAGCCACTACGTTGGCCTTGCCCGGGTGGTAGCGAATTTCGCACTCGTAGTCATTTAGCAGTTCCACCCATCTCCGTTGTCGCATGTTGAGCTCTTTCTGATTGAGGATATGCTGAAGACTTTTATGGTCGGTGAAGATGGTACATTTTGTGCCGTAGAGATAGTGCCTCCAAATCTTTAAAGCGAACACTACCGCTCCCAATTCAAGGTCATGGGTAGTGTAATTAACTTCGTGTGTTTTAAGCTGTCTCGACGCGTAGGCGATGACTTTTCCTCTCTGCATGAGCACGCATCCGAGGCCTTGATTTGAAGCATCGCAGTATACTACGAAGTCGTCAGTTCCTTCTGGAAGAGACAAAACTGGTGCGCTGCACAGGGCTTGTTTTAACGTCTGGAAGGCGGTTTCTTGTTTATCTCCCCACTTAAATACCACACCTTTTTGAGTCAAGGTGGTGAGTGGTTTGGCGATCTTCGAGAAGTTTTGTATGAATCTTCGGTAATAGCCGGCGAGCCCTAAAAATTGTCGAATTTCCGCCGGGGTTGTAGGTGCTGACCAGTTTTTAATAGCTTTGATTTTTGCGGGATCCACGTGTATCCCCTTCTCGCTAACCATATGGCCAAGAAAATTCACCTCTCTAATCCAAAATTCGCATTTAGAGAATTTGGCGTAAAGCTTCTCGGCCCTCAGTGTTTCCAAGATTAGCCGGAGGTGTTGACGGTGCTCTTCCTCGCTTCGGGAGTAGATTAAAATATCGTCAATGAACACAATCACGAATTTGTCTAAGTAGGGTCGACACACTCGATTCATCAGGTCCATAAATACTGCCGGTGCATTCGTTAATCCGAAGGGCATTACCACAAACTCATAGTGCCCGTAACGAGTTCTGAACGCAGTCTTGGGAATATCCTCTTCTTGTACTCGCAGTTGATGATAACCTGACCGCAGGTCGATTTTTGAAAAGTAGCTTGCTCCTTGGAGTTGGTCAAAGAGATCATCGATTCGGGGTAAGGGATATCGGTTTTTGATAGTAAGTTTGTTTAGCTCCCGGTAGTCTATGCACATGCGAAAAGATCCGTCCTTCTTCTTTACGAACAGGACCGGCGCTCCCCAGGGTGAGAAGCTTGGCCTGATAAATCCTTTGCTTAACAGTTCATTTAACTGGCTGGAAAGTTCTTGCATTTCTGCCGGTGCTAACGGTATGGAGCCTTGGCGACGGGGGTAGCTACTGGGATTAAGTCGATCCGGAATTCGACTTGTCGTGCGAAGGGTACACCTGGAAGATCTTCGGGGAATACATCGGGATAGTTGCACACCTCGGGAATGTCGTTGATATCCTTCACCTCTCGTTTCGTATCTACTATGTGGGCTAGAAATGCGTGGTACTCCTTTCGGAGGTACTTTTGGGCTTTGACGCAAGAGATGACTTGCAAATTTGAACTGGGTTTGTCGCCATAGATGAAGAGGGTTTCGCCATTCGATAGATTAAGGCGAACGGCCCTTTCGTAACATAGAATGTCGGCACGATGTGAACTTAACCAATCCATGCCGATGATTATGTCAAAGCATTTTATTGTGACCGGCATCAGGTCTACTTTAAACGAATGGTTGTCTAGAGTGAGGGTACACCCTGAGTATATATCATTAGTGTGCTCTTCTTTCCCATTAGCCATTTCTACTACGTATGTATCTTTTAATGAATGAGGGGTTTGTTTTAGTAATTGTTTGAATTCATGGCTCACAAAACTCCTCTCTGCTCCACTATCAAATAGTACGCATGCATATGTGTTATTGAGGAGAAACGTACCAGAAACCACCGAGGGATCTTTGATTGCTTCTCCGTGTCCCATTGTCAGGACTTTCCCTACACCTCCAGCATTGGGGCTTCGTACTTTTGGGCAGTTTCTTTTGAAGTGCCCTGTCTCACCACATCCGTAACAGGTTCGACTTGCTCCGGTGTTAGTGGCTGGGGCGTCTTGAGGGGCGGATTGGGCTGGCACTTTACAAAATCGGGCAGTGTGCCCCTTCCGGTTGCAATTTCTGCAATGCATTTCCCGACAAGCACCGGTATGGTGGAAGTTGCACTTGTTGCACTTGGGAAGGGTTCCTGCGTATTGCCTTGGTGGCGCTGGAGCAGGAACAATAGTGGCTGCATGGACAGTAACTGTCTGTTGCTTCTTTGCGGGATCCCGTACTGGCTGTTTCTTTTTAACGTTCCAGAACTTCCTCTTGTTGTTCCCTCCTTTCGTTTGGTTGGTGGCGGCGACCATGGTGCCACGGCTGGCCCTATGATCGATAAGTTGTTGTGCCAGTTCCTTGGCACTTTCAAAGGTAGTAGGTTTCGAGGCCAGAACACTGTCATGAATCTGGGATGACAGCCCCCAAAGGTATCGTTCTACCTTTTTCTCCTCCGGAGTGACCATTGCAGGACAGAGGAGTGCTAGGTCATTGAATCGGTCGATATAAGCTTCGAGATCCATCCCCGACATCTTGAGATTCCATAGTTCCTCTTCGAGCTTTTGTATTTCTCCCCTCGGGCAATACTCTTTTAGCATCAGCGCTTTTAAGTTCTCCCAGCCGATGGAGTTAGCCACTGCAGGCGTAAGTGACTTAACTCGGCCATTCCACCAAGTAAGAGCTTTTCTCGTGAAAGTGAATGCCGCATACTTGACTTTGCTTGCCTCGGGGCAAGCACAGATTTCAAAGACTGCTTCGGTCCTTTCGAACCATTGCATCAGCGCTATGACGCCCCCGCTCCCGTCGAAAGGATCGGGTTTGCCATTAGTGAAGTCTTTGTATGAACACTCCTTGGTGCGCCCCGTACTGTCTCCTTGATTCGAGTTAGTATTCCCGGATCCGGAACCGCCGGAACCATTTGTACCCATTTGCGACATTGTTGCCGCCACAGCTGCTGTTACTGCAGCCTGAAACATCACCGGATCAAACTCCGGAGGTGGCGGCGGAGTGGGCGGTGCTGAGTTTCCGGAAGGTCTTGGTCTTTTCCTTGGTGGCATGGTTCTGACATAAGAAAATAAAAAGAAAGGCTTGGCGGTAAGACTTCAATGGTGATACGAGTCGAGCGTTACTGGTTTCATCTCAATTGTATTTTGTCCGTGTTTTAATAATTTAGAAGGCAATTAATTGTCAAGTTTATGCAACTAAACTTATGAATTATTTAGTGTTGACTCCAGCAGAGTCAAGTGCTTGGTTTGTGTCAGCATCAAAAGAAATAAAATACAAACCACATTCATTGATAATTTGCTAGTACATATTGTTCTTAGAAATTTGAACCCATAAAGGTCTATATTACATTAATATAAAGATAAAGTTTTGGCAGTACAAAAGCCCCTTCGACTAGTGTGATCACTTAGTCGCGGGGTTAACCTATTCGCAATAAAGAGTAGCACCAACGCATACTCAAAATCCTAGATTTATAACAAAATATAAGTAGCGCGAACACTACTCGTGGCGTGAAGCATCTGATCCATGGCGGCCCTGGGATGAGGTCGAGGCTCCCTGAAGCTCTGCAATCCGGCGCTCGGCCGCGATCACTCTCTCCTCGAGAGCTGCGTGCCTCACCTGGTACTCCCTTACCTCCGCCCGAGCGGCGGTAAGGTCCTCGATAAGTCGGTCCAATGGATAGAAGTCCCTCTCCAAATCCCGGGTGCGTGCATCGGTGGCTGCCGTAATAGCGCTGAGATTTCGAATCTGTTCTGCCATTTCCCTACTCTGGTTTCCCAAGTTCGTGATGTGCTGGGTCATAACGGGGAGAGCTCTGTCAGCCGGTCCCCCGTGACTGAGGTCATAATAACCTCGTTGGTCGCCATAGGGTGACCTCTGGCGCTGTTGCCGACTCCACCTCTCGATCATGGTTGCCCAACTGGGCTCAGGCCCATTGTGCCCCCAGCGGTTTGCAGGCACCCTAGCAATGTAAGGAGGGTTGAAGACTTCCTCCTCTGGCTCTTCTTCACTTTCATCCTCATCCATGTCCACCTCGTCGTCTTCCTCTTCTTCTTCTTCTTCGTCTACCTCCTCTTCTTCTTCCTCGGGCTCTTCTTCGGGATCCTCTTCGGGATCCTCTTCAATCAGCTCTTCGGGCTCTTCCTCAATCCAGTCGGCATTTCCCTGGTTGGGAAAGTATGGGTCTCCGGGTAGGTGAAATCCTGCCATGTCGTCTGCGCGAGAATAGAGGGGTAAGAAGCGGATAGCGGCAGATATTAATAATATTGCGATATAGCAACATACAAATACTCCTATAGTATTTTAAATGTTTAGATTTGGTTCTTATAACACTTTTTGTAGGGTGAAGTTAGGTTATTAGACTTGTTGCCCTCCTACGACTACCCCCCGATATGAGTAAGTCACTTTCCGGACTAATATAGTTGATCAGGCTATATCTTCCCAAAACTGATTACTCATACTAAGGCATACTCGTAGCGTTCAACTCCTCTTCTTTTAGTTTATGTTCTTCTAGTTATGACACTACGCGCGTATGCAATGCATGTAGGTATACTTTTAAACAGAACTTATTCGTTTTCAAAAAGTATAACCGGTTAGAATGTTTTAAAATCAGAGACTCTTAGTCCCAAATGTGTTTATAGTTTGTATATCCTATGTTGTTTGATATACTTAATTCACTATAAACCGTGCTCTGATACCAATCTGTCACACCCCCGAACCAAGGATGGCGGAAACGTCCGGGGGTGGAGGACTTCATGTGTAGTATCATAACAACAATGGCAATAGTGATAAAAGTAAATACAACCAACATATATATAATTGAAAGAGTTACATCAATGTATGGATTACATGTTTCAAAATCAATTACAATATGTTGACAAAATATGATAAGTTTGACGCCTTAACGTCCCATCCTCAAAAGTACTTTGATACCTGTTTAGCGATTTCCTGAGAATACAAGTAGTTTGAAAAAGTGTCAACACAATGGTTGGTGAGTTCATAAGTTTTTTTTTTATATAATTATGAAAAGCTTGACCATAAATTGTATAATTATTCCAGGAAATCCGATATTTTCTTACAAAGTTATGTAGTCCTAAATACTAGGACATAAGGTATACAATAAAGTATGTAATTGTTGATGTAAAAGGTGGTTTTTAGAATCGACATAAACCCATTTTTGATATGAAGGCGTATAAGTATTTTTCCATACTTAAAGTAATTTTCAGTGAGCTAAATGAACATGACTCGCTAATTTAAAGTTAGAACCCGTAAATCTTATGATTGTTAATACCACATGTGAGCTATTATAACCATACTTGACTTGGGTGGCCTCGTAATGCGACGTTCTTCAGGCGTCGCCGTTAAATGACACTTGTCACCACAGACCTGCCGGTCTAGCTGTAGCGAGCAGCTCTGGTGTGGGTTTGTCAAACCCAATATAGATCTATACACAACTATCACGTTCTCCTTACAAGAGACTCTGGTTACAATTTACAGGACTTTTTGGTTTTGTCACTTTGGAAGTAACCCGAAGGGAATGAGTCACAAATTTATTCATTAACAAATTTACGTGAACTAAACGGAAAACCTTTGATAAATAAGTTTAAGAGGTAATGATACATAAACTATACCTATTATAGTTTATCCAAAACGTTTGTAATATGTAAAAATTCTTCTATGAATACTTTAATGTTATAAATTCATAAACTATGCTCATTATGGTTTAATATACTTGTTCCAAATAAATGAATAATCTTATCATATATGCCTATACTTCAGTATGATGATAGACTAACAAGGTAACACATTCAATATTTAGAACTTGATATTATACACTTTGCTCAACATAATACAAAGTGTTATAAAAATTACAAGCTGTTAACAAATTTTCAGCCTTTCTACACTGTTTTTGAAAATTCATAGAAAAATCATACGAAGTCGAAAACTAAATCCGTAAATTCTGGGAGTTCCCAAAATGTGTCTACTTTACTCATAATTTTTATCATGATTTTTAATGACCGGTAACTTAGGTGAAAAAGTCCATAATCACAGATTGGTCCGGATTGGTGTTTGAAATGATAGGCAGTTTTGTAAAAATCACCATAAATTGTAGAAAAATTGTATGGAGATGTGCAAGTAGTCATTTTAAAGCTAAGAAGTGGAACTACATGCACCTAAAACAGTTTTGAAAACTAAAATGTTTAAGGTGTCCAAAACAGTCCGTGAATGGAGTCTAACTTTTCTGATGAAAGCTGTTAGAAGAATTTAGATATGTTCTTGATGTTTTGGCTTGTATTCCCCCCCTAAAAACTTGAGAAAACATGAAAATGTAGGGGTATGAACTCACCTTAAGTGTTTTCAGTAGATGATTGATGAAGAATGGAGGTGCTTAACTCAAGGACACTTGGAATGTCTTGAAGATTTCGAGAATCTAGCATGATAGTTATGGAGTTTGTATGATCTATCAATGATTTGAGTAGAACGAAGTGTGAGAATCACAAGGAGGGTGGATTACACTTACCAAGAGTGGAAGAACACTTGATGATTAGCCTTGAAATCGTGAGTGAGAGAGAGAAGTTGGAGAGAAAGAGTTGGAGTTCAATCTTGGTGAAATTTGAGAGTGTTTGAAGAGAATGAGGAGAGAGGGTGTATGATCAGCCCTTAGATTGTGGGGGTGACTTGTGAATGAGAGTAAAAGGTACAAGGTATGGTGGGGAGGAGTGTGGGTTGTCATGGAGTGGGTGTGGGGGTTGCTTGCGTCATAACTAAGGTAAGGTCAACACTTTTCTTTTTGTACTTTACCAACTCCTTTTAAATAAGATTTTATCCTTAAAATGTGATTAAATCATTAATTTAGGGGTCTTATAATTAAACATAAAGTTTTGGGTGAAAATCCTATGTTAAAATAATTAAAAATGGGTTTAAAACGCAAAAATACGCAAAAACGGGTGAAAAATGAACTTTCCCAGCGAGACTCCTCGGATCTCGGCCGAGGCTCGGTCTCTGGGCCGAAGTTCGGTCAGGTGATGCAGGGTTCGGACGCGAGTGGCTGAATCAGGAGGCGGGACGCGAAGCGATGGCTCGGTCCGATGAGAAGCTGTCCGAAGCGAAGGCGGGTGGGTTCGGTCCGAAGTGAGGCCAGAACCGAAGGAGCTGTTGTGAACAGTAATGAACAGTACTCTCGGTTCGGACCTTCCTTCTATGCCGGGTTCGGTTCGGACCTCCTTCAATGCCGGGTTCGGTTCGGATGAACAGTGACTTCGGTTCGGTTCATGAACAGTACTCTCGGTTCGGTTGATGAACAGTACTCTCGGTTCGGAGTGTTCGTTTCCTTAAGTTCGTTTTTCGCGTAGACTTCCATTCTTGGGCTATTTTTCGCCAAATTCGAGGGTCGGGATGCCCCGAGTGATTATAGAAAGTTGGGAGAGATTTCGAGAGAGATTTGAGAGAGATTCCTCGTTCTCAGAGAGATTTGGGAGAGATTTGACGTACTTTGAGAGATTTCACATACGAAGAGATATTTGAGAGAGATTGGACATCCTTAGAGAGATATTTGGGAGAGATTTCACATACTTAGAGAGATTTGGGAGAGATTTGACATACTTGGAGAGATTTCTCACACAAAGAGATATGTGAGAGAGATTTCACATACTTAGAGAGATTTAGGAGAGATTTGACATACTTAGAGAGATTTGGGAGAGATTTGACATACTTGGAGAGATTTCACATACAAAGAGATATGTGAGAGAGATTTCACATACTTAGAGAGATTTGGGAGAGATTTGACATACTTAGAGAGATTTGGGAGAGATTTGACATACTTGGAGAGATTTCACATACAAAGAGATATGTGAGAGAGATTTCACATACTTAGAGAGATTTGGGAGAGATTTGACATACTTAGAGAGATTTGGGAGAGATTTGACATACTTGGAGAGATTTCACATACAAAGAGATATGTGAGAGAGATTTCACATACTTAGAGAGATTTGGGAGAGATTTCACATACTGGGAGAGATTTGGGAGAGATTTGACATACTTAGAGATTTGGGAGAGATTTGACATACTTGGAGAGATTTCACATACAAAGAGATATGTGGGAGAGATTTCACATACTTAGAGAGATTTGGGAGAGATTTGACATACTTGGAGAGATTTCACATACAGAGAGATATTTGGGAGAGATTTCACATACTTAGAGAGATTTGGGAGAGATTTGACATACTTGGAGAGATTTCACATACAAAGAGATAGAGTGAAAGCGATTGAGAGTGTTTTCGTGTGTGATGAATGAGAGTGTCCGGCTTCGCAATGCAAGGTCCTTAGACCCCGTTGTGCCATGTTTTAGGATCTTACGCACTCCCTATGAGTATGCAACATTGTATTATTGTTTTTGTTCATTGTTTAGCACTAATGTTAAGGAAATTTAAACACATGAACTTTCCAAGTGGTGTTTTTCTCATTAAAATAGTGAGTTATACAGTAATTACATAATATAAACCCTATCATACAAGGTTTTAATTGAGTTGACCGGTTTGACTCGTTGACCTTGTCCGACTTAGACTTGACCCGAATTTGACTATTGTCACATAGTGTCAGTAGCTTGTCAGTTGTTAGTGGATGTTTGCGGTCAGGTGTGTGTAGTGTCCATTGTACCATACGTTTTCGGTTATATATAAAACGTGTGCAATATGGATCAATTCTATCTTCTACTCGTTAATATGCTTGATTATTTTAGTTTGTTTATTTGTTGATTAGTAGTTGGTTCCAGATTTAGGAACTTACAATACTTCCTTCTTCATTAAACACCACTTTATTTCTGGTGCCTACAACAAGTTGCGAAACACTTATCAACTTATGTTGAAGACCTTCGACATAAGCGACACAATTGACAGTGAATTATCCATTTGTTACCTTACCATATCCTTTAACTTGACACTTTTGATTATTGCCAAACTTTACAACTCCTGCATTCTCCAATCTTCGAAAATCACGCAAATTTTCTTTCCTTCCAGTCATGTGACGAGAGCAACAACTATCAATATACCATTTCTCATCATATTGCTCATCACATAAAACCTGCAATCAGTGAAAAGATTTAGGTACCCAGGGTTGTATGGGTCCTTTATGATTAGTTTGAAACACATTATAAATTCAAGAACCTAAGATCCAATTACAAACTTTAGATTTGACACTATCAATTAAGTCAACTTCATTTGGTAAAGGCATAGAAATATAATATTTAGAAGGTTTAGGACTTTCACTGACTTTCTCCTTTTTCTTCTCAGTTTGTGGCCTTGTTGCCTTATCTTTCGAAACAGGGCGTCATGCCTTGACTGAAGATGTCGAATCTTCTGATGATGAACCACTACTAGAAAAATAGCCCTTTACGACGCGCAATACATGTCGTAAAACGCTCAGACGACGCGCAAATGTGTGTCAAGGAAGGCCCTGCCATAACGAGAGACGACACGCTTTTGCACGTCGTCTATAGACGACGCGCATTTACGACGCGCATTTATGACACGCAATGCGTATCACTAAAGCCGCTGTCAAGAAAGGCCATGTCATAAATGAAGATGAGACACATTTTTGCGTATCGTAATTTAAATTTTTTTTTTTTAAAAAAAAATATATTTATAGATTTACTAATTTTCAAATTAAATTTGCATTTCGTATGTCATAATAGAAAATAAAATAACATATACAAAAAATACAATTCATTGCACAAAAGTTAATGTCATACAAATAATCATTCCAATGATAAACAAATGTAATACATCAAATGTGAAAGAGATGAAAGTCATCAACAAATAATAGTTGAACTACAAGAACTTGTTGCCCACCTTCACAACATCATGAGCTACTTTGCTTGACACTATGCACATCAACAAGACCTACAAATTTGAATAATGCAACCATTAGAGTTCAACTTTTGGCTAGCACTCTAACAACCCTACTGAAAAAGGATTCGATAAAGGTGGATAATACCAACAACAGAAGCTTCAATAATCACCCTGAAATAAATATATACAAACTACTTACAGTTAAATAATGAAGGGAATCAGATATGTAGGGATGCTTGGGGGAATAAATCCCAGGTACAGATGCAACCCAATGTCTGGCAACAATGTTGAAATCAAACTTAGCTAATTCCAATATCCAATGGACTTGATCAGGAGCACCAACTAACAAAGTTGCCATGAATCCAACAAGTTGAGCAGCAAAATCGGATTTTGAAGTTTGTCAAAAGGATTACCTCATCTGCATCACCCGCTATTTCAGTGTTCGGTGATAAATTGCATCACCTTTGCAATAGAGTACCCTGCCCCACAATGGAACTGCACTAGCAATCTCCTAAATGACTCCCTTAAAAGAAGAAAGAGCTTCCAACAATAGTGATTCGCTGTAATACAATAAATTGGATGGTGATCACAAATTACGAAAATTGATAACTATCAACTAGATTCAAGTACGAAGCCAATTAAAACAAGAATTCAATCTAGTTATTTTTCCTACTTGTAATGTTCATCAAGTTTTAACTAGTTATCATTTTTTTTCAAATACTAATAATCATCATCTAATTTTGGGGTCAAAATTACCCTACAAAATGGAAGAAATAATTAATAAAAGAAAACCTTAATGAATAGTTAAGACAAGGGTATTTTTGGCACATGAAAAATAAAGCTAACCATACATGACTAAATTACAGCAAGGGTAAAAATGGAAATCCCAATTCAACGATGTTCCACTTCCATAAGAGAATGCAATTTTGAGACGCGACGCCTAAAGAGTGGTTCAAGGCGAAAAGAGGGAACACCAGTCAGCCATCTTTTAACCTCATACATCTCATTCCATGCTTGAACTATTTCATCAATTTTAAAACCAAGACCTGAAAAACACTCATACAAAACATTCAACTTTGGACTAAATATAGTAAAAATCAGAAAAGCACAAGGAATTTTTTGTAATTTACTTGAAACTTGTCTAAATTACCTGCAGAAGCTGTTCCATTTGAGCAATGATTCTTTATAATTACTGCAAGATCTGTTGGTGATGAAACCGCAAGCTCAAATGTTTCAACAGCAGCAGCTAAAGATTTTTCCCATGCTGACAAATCCATTTTGAATTCACCAACAGATCTCTCATAAAGCAAAATCCCCCATAAAATATACATCCGAGATCTCAAATGAGCAGCTTGTTCAACAGCTTCATCAGTAGACACTTCTTTAAAGCATATCACTAAATTAAAATTGTCATAAATGCAACAGCTTAACAATAAAAAATAATCCATATAATTTAGATACTCAAAATTACATTTAAAAAACTTGGTACAAAGTTTTAGAATCATTTAGTCCTGTGTAGGAAAGGATCTACAGGCCTGACATAAGTAAATCCCTTAAACGGGTTTTCCTAAAATTTGGGACTCGCAGCAGGGGAATCCAGAAGCAGGGGTAAATTTGTCCAACAATCTTCAAAATTCACAATGCATTGCTTCCCAGCTACTTGTGGAACAAAACTTGGCTTTATTTCTCTACCCTCTAGTTTCCTCTAATTAATCAATTTAAACCAACCATGTTTTTTTATTTCATCACCTCCACCTACCCCAATCCCAAGTCGCCTGCTTGAATCCTTCTGTAACAACTATTTTTAGAAAAAAACACCATGATTAAGCAACAACTATAAGAGATGGAAATTCATATAATTTGTGCTTATTCAAGGTAATGATACGTAAGTAATTTGACATTTGTCTAGATCAATCAAGCTTTTCTAGATTTGATTGTTTTGACCCAAAATACTGTGACAATCCCAATTGAAAGAAAAGCACAAGTAAATTACCTCTCCACCAAGTTAAGCTAGGTCACCCAAAGAAGTCAAAGAGGTGTCATGGAACGCCGATCTACCAAGAACCCTAATCATATCAGGCTCCACCATATGCTTCCCTCCAAGTATCTTCAGTATCGTCGTTTTTCCTTTTGTTTTAAAATTCAATAAAAACTTCACGATCGATATGGATAGAATTGAATTTGAAAAAAAGTGGAAAGAAGGGGACGAACCTATCCTATTCAAGAACATTTGAAGGCATCAGGCTTAGTTGCCTGCTCTGATGACTCCATGCCTGGACTCGCTAGACCATCTGCGTTAATAGTGGTGGTAGGGGTGACGACCATGGTTCTTAGAGTGATACCGACAGATTTCTTCAAGAAGCATGTTAGAAGTTTTTAGGGCATAGTGCGTAAGAGGGAGTATGTGAGAAGGGTTTTTAAAGCATAATGCAAAAGAACCGATTGATATCTTGAGATAGTGTGCGAGAGATTTAGGATATGGTGGGGAAGAGGGAGTACTAAAATTTACATGCCACAAATAGAAGAGATCGAAACCAGAGGGTGAGGAAGATCCCAAAAATTGATTCTGAGATATTCTGCGCCAAAAGGAAGATCCAAGCAACTGATTTTTACTTCGATGGAGGAAGAATCGATGACTACTTCATTTTCCATTTATATAGAATTTAAGGGTTTTATGGAGATTCATATATAGAGATGGTCGTGAATGCGGAGGAGATGGAAAAGAGGTGGAGTCACCGATGATGTTTGAGGGGGGCGGCGCAGAGTATCATGCTTAGGGCTTAGGGAAAAGAGGGAAACAAAAATGGGGGAGAAAAAGGAGCGCGCATTTCTAATTTTTAGGATTTCCATCTCCCACCCATAGATACTAAAGGAGGCGCGCCTTTACCTAAAAAAATTATAAAACAGCACCTAATTTTACGTCACGCAAAAATACGTAATCTAAATCCTTTAAATTTTATTAGAGATGACGTTTTTTTTACGAGACCCACTTTTGCGTATCATACATTCGTGCGTGTCATAAATTGCATGTCCTTAAAGGCTTGTTTTCTAGTAGTGAACAGACATTCGACATTTCTTTCAAATACTTCTCATAAGCATTTATGATTTGTTGTTGATACAATTTTCCTATTTGATAAGATTTCCCTTTTCCTTCAAGCCAATGATCTATGTTTTGCACATTTGATTGACCCTTGATATAATAAACCTTGAAAGCTTGTTTCGCTGGAGGATTAGGAAAATTCGGTCGTTCGGGTGTGTATTTAACATTCCTTTTTTATTGGAATTGTTCAAACTTTTTGTTTTCACCTTTTGTCTCAAAACATTGTTGTGTAGGGTGTCGAAATGGAAAAGACAGTGAGTTGTTCTGTGATTGATATGACTTTGAAAAACCATCATTGAAAGTCTTTTGATTTCTTGTTTGATTAGTTGAATGCAACTTTTTGAACGATTGTGATCTAGAAAACCCTTTTCCATTTAATTTTTGATTACGATTTTGGAACAAAAACTGTGTTTTGTTAATTTTGGTTTTCGAAAAATCATTATGTGAAGTTGATTGAGACAAATTCTTTTTAGACAGAGCGGGATTTTTCTTATTAACTGAATTTGATGAAGATTTTGTCTTAACGTTTTCAGACACAGTCTTCTCAGTTGTGTTCTTTTTTTAAATCGTTTTGTTTCTTTTGAGACTCAACAATTTGCCAAAAAACTTTCTTTCGTTCCTATCTCTTTGAAATTTTCTTTTGAAAATTTGTTAATTTTCTCTTTAAATTCTTGTGAATTTATTTTATCATTTGAAAGTACAATTTCAATATCAACTTGTTCCTTTAAAAAATCTGTTTTTCAATCCATTTTCTTTGTGGTTTTTTTCTTTGAAACGTGTATGAATTCTTGGTAAGATTGTTTTCGACAGTGCTTTGATTAGAAAAGAAACCTACATTCGATGTTTGCTTATTATCTTCTTCGAGCAATTTGTTTAATTCTGGTTTGATGTGACTGACATTCCCAGTTGTGATAAACATTTGGTTTGGAAAGATAACATTGTGTGTACATTTGAAATTTGGATAAACAAATGAATGTGTTTCTAGATAATGAGCACCTTTTTCTTTCATCACTTTGTTGAAATTTTCTGTTTCGCCATACACCTGATCACTAACAACTCTTGGGATTTCATTTGCTTTCGAAACATCGTTTGTCGGGGTTGTTTCGTTTGAAATATCATCATCATCCTTTTCTTCATCACTATTGTCAGTTTGACTATCTTTGACACTTACATGATCATCATCAAAAACTTTCGAAGTTGAGGGTTAGTCAGTGTCAGTCTTTTCCAACAAATCATTATATTTTTCTTTGCCTTTAGTCAAAGATGTGACATTAATGACAGACAACTGAGAACAATAGATATATTCTTCCTCCTCAATTTCACTAATTTCACTAATATTATTAGAATTTTCTTCAATATCAGCAAAATTAGATTGAGAGTCAAATTTTGAATTTTCATTCCTTTTCAAAATCTTTGTTTGTTCATTCTTGATTAAGGTTTCATTCACAATGTCAACTAATTCATTAGCATCTAAATATTCATCTATTTTCACAATTCCATAAGCAAAACTATTATCAGGAACTTTATCAGATATTGTCTTTTCACAATCATAGGACACATAATCAATCTTTTCGCTTCTGAAACATAAGAATGGCAATAACTTCATAAGTTGTTCTTTGCTTATGTCAGAAAAATGATGTAAAGTAGTTAATTTCACATACAACCTTTTCGCAGAGTTACAATAAATGTTTCTCTGAGCAAGTAACATCCTAACTTCATTATTCAAATTATCTCTATCACACAAGAGATTTGTTATTTGTAATTCAAGATATTCTACTCTCATTTTCTTCGAATCCAACTGCTTCTATGTCTCTTGTAACTGAGTACTAAATTTCATAGCCTCGTTACTAGCAAAGATGACTAAATTATCAAAATATGCAACAGTGTCATTAAAAGCAGTCAATTCAAAATCATAAGCATTTACAGGAATATTAAAATATTGAAGTATAGAACGTACATTCTTGGTTATTAGTGATTTTTCTCCACTTTTTTGATAAAGAAATGACCAATTACATTCTCTTCATCTTCTTCATCAAATTTCACAAACATCATCCCATGCGTAGGATTACATATCTCTTCATCACATGAACCTGAGGACCAAATCTAATAAGTCCCATCTTCATCTCCTTCTCCTTTCGCCTCCAATGACAGACCATTCGCTTTTGCTCTCACCTTTTCCAGGCGTTCAACATAGTAAGCTTCGTCATTGATCTTATTCTTCTTTTTCTCTTTCTTTCGAAGAATACAATCATTTTCCATGTGATTTGCGTCATGAATATAATGACAGTCGACACCAGAATCACCTTTGAGCTTCTTTTCAACTTTCGAATCTTCAGACTTTGAATCTTTCTTTTCGAACTTCTTCTCCTCATTCACTTTTCCAGCTAAGCTCACTTTTGCTTCTCTAGTCCTTACTTTCGAACCAAATGGCTTTTTATAAAATTTCTTCAATTTGTTGTCAGATTAAAAAGCAATGGTTTCGTTAACTAAGTTAACAATCAATCCTTCGTCATCAAAACTCTCTTTTTTAGTAGCTTCTTTCTTAGATACTTTCGAAACTAAAGCAAGTGGTCCTCCCAATCTTAGCATTGATTCTTCATCCATTTTGATAACTTCAGGCTCATGAGTTTTCAGCAAATTGTAAAGATCATTCAGAGTTGAGGTATGGAAGCTCTGTTGAGTTTTCACCATATGACTAACATTTCGCCATTCTTTTCTTAGTCCCATAATGAAAGTGAGATTAAACTCCATGGTTGTCCTGGTTATTCCATTACGAATGCATTTGTAGATGAGTTCATTCAAGCGATCGTAATAAAGTCGATAGATTCACCTTCCTTTTGCTTGAACTCTTTCAATTCCACCAAAAATGCTTCATAAAGTTGATTTTTGTCTTTTCACTCCCTTGGAGCTTCTCTTTGAGAGTATTCTAGATTTCTTTCACAGATTTACAACTACGAACATAGTTATAAACAACAGGAGGAAGAGCATAACGAAGCTCTCTCATACATCTTTTCTCATTCTTCTTCAGCCTTGTTGATTGTTCAGAAACACTTTGAGTTGAAGCAGATGAACCTATGGCTTGAACATTCGCAGTAGGAAGAACATTACCATCAATACATTCCTAAAGCTCTTCATGCAGTCCATTTAATTAGTCTTCCATGCGATCACCCCATGGATCATAATACTCTGGAATTATGATAGGAATCTTTGTTGAAGATCCTAGCAGATGAGAAAAAGACGTCATCATGTTCATATTAAAATTCGCCATTGATGTATGGATGAATTCTTAGAAAAACTTCAGAAACGAGAGAATTAATGGATGAATTGATCAGAAAAAGCAAGCAAAACACTCAATAAAACAAACTAGTTGCAGAATCGAATCACAACTGAAGATCCAAGATGATTTTCAGTATCAAAAGTGCAGAAACTTTTGAATCCAATACGAGACTCAAAATACGATTGACACAAGATGAAAATTAGATCATTGTAGTATGATTCCTGCTCTAATACCAAATGTAGTTGTGATTTAATCGAGTAAAGAAACGAGATCCGAAAACAAACAAAATTAAGAACACTTAGAGTAAATATAATCTTGTTTCAGCTCATATTACGCTTTCTTGATACAGGGAGAATTAGACAGAAGTGTAGCAAAAGTTCTTATCTATCTACTGTATCTTCCCCTATTTATAGGAGAATAGAAAGCACACAAAAAATACAAAGGATTAGACATTACAATTTCGAAAACAACGATGTCTTTGTAATAACATTATACTACTTCATAAACATAACAAAACTTCGACACCTTACAACATACTTCAACTCTTACAATTGGTCGTAAAAGAACTTTAGGAGGAGCTCAAATGATTAGAGATAGATTGATAAGTTAGTCCAGCAAAAAGCAAACATTAGTGGCTTGCTCTACCGTTGAAGCTGAATATGTTGCGATATTTTAAGGATTCAAAATCAGCTCTTGTATTATGGTCTAAACTTCCCAAAAACTCCCATCAGTTGTGACAACACCAACACCATTCAGATGACACAACATCTAGTGCAGCATTCCAAGACCAAGTACATTGATATACGTCATCAAGTCACCAGGGACATTGTTCAAAAGGGAAAAATGGAGTTGCTTTACATTTCATCCACTGATCAGATGGTTGACATCTTCACTAACACATTAGATGAAAAGAGTTTGAACAAACTTACTGCATACCCTGTGATGATTTCAGTGACTTGAATCTTTTCTAACTGTTTTGAGTTAACATTTCTTTTGCTTGCCTTCTAAAAAACATGAAAACATGTGTTGTTTTTATTATGTTTTCAAATTTTTACTTTAATTATTTACAAGTATTTTATTTCAACCCTATCTAAGATTTATCTACATCTTCTTCCTTTAGAATATATAAGAACCGGAGCCACCCAAGAATATCTCAATGCTCTTGTTGTTGTGAAAAAGAGTGGCATCATGACCTCCAATTCTTGTAAATGCCCTCTTTCCCCTCCACTCACTGTTACGGATGCAAGGAGCAACCACAAAAAGCAGTAAGTCTAATTTCATCTACTGACTCATAATCCGATAAAACCTCACATGCCCTTGCGTTGATCTTGAGGACATAATGGTTTCTTGGATTTGAGCTAGTTAACTCGTTGGTTACAATGACTTATCTACAATCGTTTCTCGTTCTTGATGAATATAAAGCTTGGAATCCATGATGAATGGCTACATTACTCATAGTTTATTGTGAGTTGTATTGTATATTGATGTTCATACCTTTGCATGTGCTCTATTTTATAGCCAAAATTCAAGTGGTAGATATCTCGGAAAATGGAAGTGCATTTATGACCATTCAATTCTAAAGATTTGATGGAACGAGTCTTTATCAACTTTTTGAAAAAACTACACATATTTCATTATTTAGAATATTTTCTTGTTTGAATAACTCTTTTGTTTATGTTTGTATATTATTTTTTAAAGGAATCTAATGGAGGCTATTCTAATCCTACTATGCAACTTTCACATCATCGTCCTTAGAAGCATGTTGCTGTATGTGAAAAAATCTCTCTAAGTTTCTCATCAGCGAGACCATCTGCTTAGAACATTGAGTCATCCCCTCATGCTGATTGTTTAACATTGTTTAAACTTTCTAAGTGAGATTGCCTGGTCTAAATAAAAAATTAATAAAAATGCCTTGATTTTAATTCTTAGTTAATTATCCTACCTGACCTTGTCCGTGGAAGCATGCTTTCATATGCATCAAGTCTCATGCTTTGCTGAAACATTGAGCATAACCCAATGGCTTACACTAATGCCATAGTTGCCAGTGTAAGAGTTTCTTGTCTGATTCTTAAATGAAAAAGGGTTGTTCATGTCTTTGGGCTCCTAGTTTGAGGTATGACATGGTACCATTATGCGTTAACGGTGAATCTTTGATTCTAGACTGTAAATTACTCTATGATACGAAAGTTTAAACCACTTCTTATTGATGTGTTAAAACGTTTATGATTCACGTTGATTCCACCTCAGCGTGATTGAAACAATCCATTATTTGCTTGATCTTCTTCATAAAACTTGATGATTCATTGTGTTATACCAGACACTAATAAAAGTTTGAAACTCTATGTTAATGGTTAGTCTATGTAACGTATACTATCACATGAAGCAACCCATTCATGCCCTTATATTCTTCTTTAAAGTTTTATGATTCAACATAATGTACCATATGCAGATGAGAGCTTGACAAATCTATGCATATCAATAAACTAAAACACCACGGCTTATCACATGCATCATACCACACGTTGATGAGATCTCGCTATACTATGTCGGTGAATGGTAGTTTAAGCTCACACTATCAGGAAACATCATAAACTATCTAGACTACAAAATGCAACTCAGATTGTATGATTTTATCCTCCAACTTTATTTTCTATTGATGTCAAAAAGGGGGACATCCTAGTTAGAAATGAAGCAATTCCTAGATGTTATCAATCAAAGAGGGATTCAAGAGAATTAAAACGTGGACATCAAAACTCTCAGCTCTTTACGTGAACATATGTATACTGACAGCTCGTATATATTGCTTCAACTTCATGAAATTCATTCACTTTCGCAGGGGGGCACTTGTTAAAAGCTTGTACATACTACGTCAACTGCTTGAAATTCATTCACCTTCTCAGGGGGACCACACCCTAAAAGTTGGAGAACATAAAAATTCTACAACTTTCAATCATATTCTTAGGGTAGCATATGAGGAGCTTGAGCTAAAGAATTCTTTGAGGATTAGTTTTGACAACATTAAATAGGGGGAGATTGTAAGGTCACACCTTATGATCTGATGAGTCAAACACTTGTACAAGCTATCTATCAGTGCTAATGTCTTCTAAACTACCAGCACCACACATCAAGCTTACCCGCGTCAGCACATAGTATAGTTATTCTTTGTAACATTTTTTATATTAGGTAATGATATAGATAAGTATAGAATAGATAGCAAATTTGGTATCTTTGTTATGAGATTGGTTCTTAGTATAGATAAGATATAATCCCTTAAATCAGGGGATACACATGTGTAGATTAGTATATAACCTACATTAGGGTAAACCCTAATGTAGAGAGTTCAACTTTGTGTCAATCGTCTTTGTGACCACCCATCTTCTTGGTGAAGACGAAAACTCTTTCTTGGTGAAAGAACAATTTGGAGAACTCTCTGTGTTATTTTCTTTCTTTTCTTTGTTTTCTTATTTTCATTGTATATACATGAAGTGTATTCGATCGATACAAACCTTCACAGTTTAAATCTTTTTGGGATACCATTTTTGAAAACCGCAAGAAATAAACTAGATGTTTATGATGGTACCCTTTCCATGGTGTTTAATAGTGAAGCTATCAACTTCAAAATTTATGATGTCATGCATTATCCATATGATGTTTCAGCTCTTAATTTCATAGATGTAATCGATCCATTAACTTTTGAATACTTTGATATTACTAACTGACAGTCACTAGCTTTAGTACATCCATAATAATTTTTCTGTTTAATGGAGCCCAAGTTATACCAAAAGAAAATGTTGTTGACAAGCAAGTGTAGGAAATGGTAGCTTAGATGGGCCAACAAAGGAAAATCAGGTTTGACTGTCATATATTTTAGTTACCTGATTTTAACTCCATACTTTTTTCCTTCTGTAGTGCAAGTACACATCTTGGCGCTGAAGACTCTACCAGAATATCAGAAATATGCGTTTCTTGGAGAAGAGGAAACACTTCCAACTACTATATCAAATAAGTTGTCAGAATAGGAATAATTTGAACTAACCGGAACTCTGGAGCAGTACAAGAACGCGGTCAGGTGGACCATAGCCGATATAAAATCACTCAGACCATATTTGTGCATGCACAAAATCCTAATGGAAGAAGATTTTCAAACCCTTACATGAAGCCCAACGAAGGATGAACCCTTCGATTATGGAAGTAGATAAGAAGGAAATAATGAAACTTTTGGATGCTGGAATGATATACCCGATATCTGACAGCAAATGGGTCAGTCAAATTCAGTTTGTACTGAAGAAACCTGGAGCAACAGTGGTTGAGAATAAAGAAGGAGAGTTAGTACCGAACCGCGTTCAGAATGGATGGTAGGTCTGAATCGATTGTAGAAAAATAAACGTTGCTATTTATCGATTAGATGTCGGAAAGACTTGATGGAAAGTCACACCACAACTGTCTGGATGGATTCTCGTGCCTCTATTAGATTCCAATTGCTCCAGCAAATTTCACCTGCCCTTTCAGAACTTTCGCTTATAGACGCATGCTCATCGGACTCTACAATACACTGCCACCTTCCAAAGGTATATGGTTAATATTTTTTTCTGAGTATGTAGAAAAGATCATAGAAGTCTTTAAGGACAATTCACTACAAGAAAAACAGCCTTTTACGACGTGCAAACCACGACACTCGCTGATTTATGTTACGTAAAAGAGAGTGACATTAAAAAAGTGTCATTTCTTCAAAAAATTTAAGGATTTATGTCACGCATTATTGCGTGCCCTTAAATTAGTGTTATAAGAAAAAAAATTAAAAACACGGAGGGCGTTGTATCTTAAATGGGCGTCCTCTATAAGTGTCGCTTTATAATTTTAATGAACGCGCGTTTAGTAGACACGGACGAAAATGAAATCCCAAAAATTTTGAAAACCCGCCTTGTCTCTTTTAATTGTTCATCTTCAATCGATTCTCCCCTCTCCCTCCTCTCCGATCCGCTTCTCCCATACTCTTCATCAGATCTCTGCTCTAGTGTCACTCTGAAGATCAAGAAATTTCAAGCCATTGTACCCCTCTGAGACAGAGACGAAAAGAGAAGGAACGTGCAGAATGCACCATGGAACCCTAAAAACTCAATCTATCTCCCTTCATTCTCTCACTCCATTCTCTCTGCAAACCGTAAGCCATTGCCACCACCATTGAACCCTAAAAACTCAATCCACAGTTCATGCTTCTGTGATTCTCTCCTCTTCGGCTCTCCAATCTCCGATTTCACTCTTAAAACATCGACTGAACTCCTCGCTTCACCATCATCTACCAAAAATAAATGTTTATTGTAACCACCATCAAGCACGATGCCTCTCAGCTACACATCCAGAACAAGAACATGCATCACTCTCAAACACCCCCTTAGCTTCTTCATTATTCTCGACGTCGTGTGATTTCTAGTTCTCGAAGCAACCTCCTATATCTTACATTGAAAATCATTTCCCCCTCCCATCGCTGACCCTTTTGGAGCGATTTCTAGGGTTTGATCAACATTTACCCTTGGCGACAATCCATCTGATGCAGTCATCGCCTTTTGTTATCTTTCGAGAATTCTCTTGATGTACGAGGTGAAGTAGCTTGGATTAATACATATGAAAAATTATCACCACACTGGAAATCCATTCGTCCTTCTTTCTTAGGTAAATCATTGGTCCTTCCTTCTCAGGTATTGACTGTAGCTTTTGTTTAATTTTCCAGTACACGATGATGGGTTACTCATCAATTAGATGAGTTGTGTTTATTTCTCCCATGCCATGTTTTGCCCCATACCTTTGTCCGTTGATACAACCGATGTTCCTACTCTCTTTTTTCAGTTTCCATCATCGCTTCTTCACCTTTTTCATTAAATTTCTCTCTCTCTCTCTCTCTCTCTCTCACCACTGACTTCCTAAACGCCACCACCATTTATCGACTCGAGATGACTGCTTTTATCATTTGTAGTTCTCCATTTCAGTTTGGTAGGTTTCATTTCAAGATATGAGTATTATGCATCTCCATCGTATTAGATAAGTTTATGTAAACACTTATTCTTTTTGTAGTGGAGTGTTGATGATGTTGAAAGACGAGAATTTGCTGGAAAAAGGCCAAACTTGCCACAGCAGAATTGGCAATGTTTCATCCTACACTATTTGAGAGACAATCTAGCTGGCATCAGTGGACAACTTGTTATGAGATGGTATTACCACATTTTTCATACTAATACTAATTACCAAGGACGATTTCATTTGAAGTGTCTCTTGGATTAATAATAGCACAATGTTTATCAGGCCAAAACCATTGCGTTTTGCAATAGTTGATTAAGTTGATTATGTCCTAATTGATGATAGAAGAAACCCATTGCTGATAAGTGGTGAAGTATGTCTTCTTACTTTGAGTGCTGTACGGATAAATGATGTTTAAAAAATATTTGGGAAAATAAAAAAAGGAACTAGTTACTTAACAGCTTTGATATTTTGATCTGCATCTCATTCTCAGGCTAGCAAGGATGCTGCACGTTACACAGTTGCAGCTAAAGTAGCTGAGCTTCTCATGCGTGGCCTCGTATTTTACTTTTTTGCCCTTCTTTTTCCTTTTTGATGTCTTGTTATCCATATCCATTGTATGAGTATCTCATTGTTTGCTTCACTACACATCATTACAATATACAACTTAAGGATAATTCAATGGAGTTGACAGAAGAAGGAATAGCCCTAGCTGAGATGGCTCTAGAAACAAAAGATCTATGGGACGGGAATGATCCTTGGGCTAGGTAACTTTAATTTTATCATATTCTTATTTTCATATGTTATAGTTTAGATTCTTATCATTAATATATAATGTATATTTGTTATGAATGCTTTGAAAGCCAAGGAGTTCTATCGCCATGATGTCCAGTACATTGTTAAAAATGGGAAAGCTCTTCTAATAAACGAGGTATTAAAAACATCCACCAGGTTGTAAATTAATGATAACGAGATTGATGAGTAGAACACCCATATCAAACATCCGTACTTGACCAACAAAGGTTTGTATCTCAACATGAGCAACCCTTCTTTTTTAGGCGATGCACAAGGTTCTCCGGTTAACTCCCACCTGATGAGTTCAAGATTAATAAAACCAAGTGTTTTGAGCTTTCATAAATAGCAGGACATGTTGTTGAATTCATGTTACTTTTACAGTTTTACTTCTTCATGCTACAACTACATGTAACGAAACTCATTTTAAACTTTAATTTATGCAGTTCCGATCAGTATGGAAGTCAATTTATTCAACAAAAGCTTGAAACCGCTACCACAGAAGAAAAAAAAAACATGTTTTTTCATGAAATTATGCCTCAGGCTCTTTCACTTATGACTGATGTATTTGGCAATTACGTGATCCAGAAAGTAAATTGGTGTTTAACTATCTTTATTCTTTATCAATATATGACATTAAAGGATTTTCTTGTTTTTGTTTTATAAATATAGTTTTTTTAACATGGAACTGCTTCTCAAATAAGAGAACTTGCAGACCAGCTTGATGACCATGTCCTAACACTTAGTCTACATATGTATGGTTGCAGAGTAATCCAAAAGGTAAACTTTTTAAGGTTACAACTGTAAAGACATATTACGCATTCGAAAGCATATGTTTGAGTTTGACTTTTTTTCATTTAGGCTATCGAGGTAGTTGACTTGGACCAACAAAGAAAAATGGTGGCAGAGCTTGATGGTCATGTAATGTAATGTGTACGTGATCAAAATGGTAATCATGTTATTCAAAAGTGAATTGAATGCATTCCGGAAGATGCTATTCATTTCATCATATCTACATTTTATGATCAAGTTGTTACATTATCAACTCACCAATATGGTTGTCGCGTTATTCAGGTAAACAAGCAGAATTTATTTTTCATTTTTTAAACATTTGGGTAACAGATTTCACTTTCTTTATTCGATCTTGTTGCTAAATGATTGAAATTTTACTAACAGAGAGTCCTAGAGCACTGTAGCAACCCAAAAACTCAAACCATAGACATGGATGAAATCTTGAAATCTGTGCGCATGCTTGCATAAGATCAATACGGGAATTATGTCGTTCAGGTATGTTTTTATAAACGATAAAAACATGTTTATGTATAAAGTATAAACTATTTAAACGATTAAAATTTTTGTAATTATTTAAAGTTGACGGGGAGAGTGGAAGAGAAAATACGATGGTCAGAGGGGATCCACCAGGCTGTGGAGGCAAAAGAAGGCTTACTAATCCAAGTATATATTGATTTTTGATAATGGTCATATGTGGCATGCCACATCATCATTCTTTTTGATAACTCTTGTTTAATTAAAGCTATTAACTTGTATTTCTCTTGGACTTTGTAGGTTGATTCAGTTGTAGTGGCGCAAATCACGTACCAATCAATGTTTAAGCTCTATCCAAAGCTTTCGGGGATGATGGGGAGTACAAAAACTGAAGTATTCACATTCTATGAATTACATATGGGCTAAATGCAATTGCAATTTGTAACAACATACTTTCACATATATGGTTGTTATAGCATCCTACATTCATTTCTTTCTACTATATTAGCATATTCTGTAAAAAAGATATCTTTCATAAGGCATTGTACTATGAAAACCATGCCAGGTTACAATTATAGCTGTATGCTTTCAATTTATTTTTCTTATTAGGACTTTATACTTTAAATGAAAGTATTTGCACCTGCTCCTGTTGGATTCAAAAAGGTACACTAGTAGCTACACCCCTTATTAAGAACTCTATAAAACTGTTTTTGTTTTGCTTTCCTTTACACCCCTAATTACTTTCCTGAAGTCAAATTGGTGTGTTTGTTACTGTAGCTAATACTGGAAACTATCATTGCTGAAACATCAGTGACAATACCTGGAATTAAGTATGTGATTGATCCTGGATGGGTGAAAGTGAGGAGTTACTCTCCTGATAGTGGCATTGAGTCTCTAACTGTTCTTACAACTTCAAAAGCTCAAGCTCTTCAAAGGAGGTAAGCACATTGATTTCACATCTACATATACAGGGACCAAATATAAAGCCATGTTTACTTCATTAAGCTAAGTGTCTAGTCAAACATTGCATTTCATTTTGAGATGGCAGAGAATATAATAAAATAAGATGGAAATGTGATTCAACTTTAATTTTTTTCTAATGTTGCAGTGGGCGTGCAGGGCGTGAAGGAGCTGGGAAATGCTTCCGTCTTTATCCAGAGAGCAGATTTGAGGGACATGATGATTCCACAATGCCAGAAATCAAAAGAGGCAACCTTTCTAATGTTATTTTGCAGCTTAGTGCTCTTGGTGTTGATGATATACTTGGATTTGACTTCATGGAGAAACCCGATAGGTATGCTATATTTTTTCTATGAAAGTAGGTTCATGAACAAGTGAAAGTACATACTAGTATTGTTTTATTCAGTTAAGTTACCATTAGCACCAAGCAATATTGTTCCTCTGTTTTTTCTTGGTTCTGCTGTTCTCGTCCCTCTTTTCTTCTCCCCTATTTCTTCTATTTTCCTTGGTGACTAACTTTCTTTTATGGTGTATGTAACTTTCTTTTTTATGAAAACTTTCTTTTTATGACTCTTTCAATTATGACTTTTTGATATTTTATGGTGTATCTAACTTTCTTTTTTCTTATGCTTCTACTAGGAACCTAGGAATCTTGTTATTACCTTTCCTAGATCTTATTTTATGATAACTTAACAGATAATGAACAACAAAGTCACATGAAGCCATTAATAAAAGTTGAAGAACATGAAGCTGAAAGAAATGATACTGATTATTTGCCCTTCGGTTTTTTTTCTCATATTTTATTTGTTTTTAGCTAATTACCAACTTACCCTTTATCTAGGAACTTTTTTTTGGTGGTGGTAATAATATACCAAGGACAATACATGAGGTGATAGCACTTTCAGCCAACCGACTTGCATGAGGTGAGGTATTATAATTTGTAGGGAGTCTTATGTATTTATCAAGTATTCGATTGTAATGAAGTGAATTTTTTTATTATTTATTTATTTATTTATTTTTGCACTTATATTGATATGGAGCCTCAAGTACCATGTGAACTTGTGAGAGGGTATTTGGATTTTTCACCTCATGCATGGAATGTAATTGTGGTTAAGAAGGGTGATTTAGACATCCGAATGCTAGTGGATGCATGTTGTCCTCATGATTTAACAGAAGAGACAGATCCAGAATATTTCTACAGGTATAATATCTATTTATACATACATGATGATGTGTAATTATGCCGTATATACTATATATATATATATATATATATATATATATATATATATATATATATATATATTAAGTTGGTTGGTATTTTACTTTTAGGCATATTCCTCTGAATCGGATCAATGGTGATGCACACTGTTCTTTTCCTTCTCTTTCTGCTGCATATGAAGACATCAAGGAAGGAGATTCAAGCTCAACAACTCTTATTGAACGCAACCTGGGATCAGTTGAGGCTGCTGCTAAGGTCTTGAATGCAAAACATTTTCCGGTTTGTGTTGCAGGTTTGAGATGTTCGAAACGAAGAAGATGATGAACAGTGGGCTCTGAGAGGGTGGTGGCCTCCAGTTCTGTGATTTTTTTCTTTTTCTTTTGATTCATGCGAAAAACACACAAATTTTTTTTTTTGGTATTTTGCTTCAAACGAAAATCACAGGAACAACAAAAAAAACTCTTATTTTTTTTCTCCTTATTCTTTTTTCGATTGGTTGCTGGTCTTGGCCTCTTGGGTCACTCTTATTTCTTTTTCTCCTTCTGCTTTTCTATTTTCTGGCTCAACTAATAATGTTGGTGATGTTGGTTTCGATAGTGAGCAGGTAAGGGTGATTTGATGGAGGCTGGAAATATTCGGTTGTGATGGGTTCATGGAGAGTGTAACAGAGCAGGTAAATAAATTTCTCAGATTTGGTTTTCATTTACAACAGGAGTGAGAGGTGTATGGTGTTTCAGGTGAGCTTGGTGGTGAAGTTTTGAAGGCTGAAACAGATAATGAGTGTAGTGGCGAAGGATAGAACTGATGGTTTTTCTCAAACCTGAATCACACTTTAACAAGCAAACAATGACAATTTTCGAACGAGAATAGAGGAGAAAAGTTGTGAGGCAAAAATGTTTTTCTCTGTATTTCAATAAGTGAGGGGATAAGATCTCAGTGTACATCTTTGCCTAGTTTTAAAAGAAAACAATGCTAAAAATAAGGAAACTAACCACTACATCTACTGACTCGGACTCTCATGCCAACATGGCTTGAATTATTCAGCCTAACTAATAAACGTGCATTAATAAAGTAAGCTTTCTGAATTATTATTCCACATTATCCCCCTTAATTCAGAAGTGCTTTTAAACCTGATTAACTCCAATCAAGGTCTACATTTCTCCATGCTTTGTCTTTGCCATTGCCTTAGTCAATACATCAGCCTTTTGCTTGTTGCTGCACACATAGCTAACTGTGATCTCCCCACTTTCAACACAGTCTCTGATGAAATGGTAACGGATGTCTATATGTTTGCTGCGACCATGAAATACTGGGTTCCTCATCAAGTTCAACGCTGACTGATTATCCACAAACAGAGTGACAGGTGGCACTCTCTGCTTTGTTAATTCTGTCACAAGTCTCCTTAACCAAATCCCTTGGCATGCTGACATTGTTGCAGCTATGAATTCTGCTTCACAAGATGATAGTGCAACTACCTTCTGTTTCTGGGATGCCCATGTAACCAAGCTTTCATTCACATAAAAGGCCATTCCACCTGTGCTTTTCCTGTCCACCACATCATTTGCTAAATCACTGTCTGAGTATCCTGTAATTTTGACTTCACCTTCTTTCCTTCTGTAACTTAACCCATGATCAAGTGTCCCTTTTACATACCTCAAAATGCTTTTAACCACCTGTAAGTGTTGTTCTGTGGGTTTCTCCATGAATCTACTTACCACCCCCACTGCAAAAGTAATATCCGGACGAGTATGCGTTAAGTACCTTAAACCACCAACAATACTTCGGTATTCTGTGGGATTTACGAGCTCTCCTTCTCCTTCTTTTGTCAGCTTCAGCTTATGTTCCATCGGTGTCTTCGTGGGATTGCAGTCAAACATTCTAGTTTTCTTTAAGAGGTTTCTGGCATAAGCTTCTTGTTTCAAGGTTATGCAGTCTTGCTTCTAATTCACCTCAATTCCTAAGTAGTAACTTAGAAGTCCAAGATCGCTCATTTCAAATTTTGCTTTCATCTCAGCATTGAAAGCTTGAATACTCCTGTGAGATCCCCCTGTCACTATTAGATCGTCAACATAGACTCCAATGATCAGAATGTTACCTTCTTCTTTCTTTGTGTAGACAGAGTATTCTTGAGCGCATCTTTTAAATCCCAAACTCTTTAGACACTTGTCTAGGCAAGCATTCCATGCCCTGGGTGCGTGCTTCAGGCCATACAGGGCTTTCGAGAGTTTGTAGACTTTGTTTGCTTCATTCTTCCTTTCATACCCTTCAGGCTGGGAGACGTATACCTCTTCTTCTAAAGTTCCATTTAGGAATGTTGATTTCACGTCGAGGTGATGCACTTTCCACCCTTTTGATCCTGCCAGCGCCAAGATCACCCGAATTGTTTCAATCCTGGCCACAGGGGCAAAGACTTCGTCATAGTCTATGCCCTGTTTCTGAACGTAACCTTTTGCCACGACTCTTGCTTTGTGCTTGATTACTTTGCCATCTGGGTCTCGTTTCACTCTATAGACCCATTTTAACCCGATAGCCTTGCGATTTGGTGGGAGATCAACGAGATTCCATGTTTTATTCTTCTCGATTGATGCCAATTCGACGTTCATGGCATCAATCCAAACTTTTCTTTTACTGGCTTCCTTGTACGTGGTTGGCTCGTCATCATTCCGAATCATCATCAATTCGTTGATTTCTTCCATCTCTTCTGTTTCCTTGTACAAATCTTCGAATAGAAGAAAACGCTTTGGCACTCCACCGCCTGTAGAGCTTGAGGCGGTGCTCGTCACTGTCCCCGGTGATGGTGGATTTGGTGTTCTTGGTGAATTAGGCGAACCCGATGGAGTGTTAATGGGTGTTTGTTGTGGACTCGGGTCGGTTTGATTTGTATTGGGCTGAGAGGATCCGGCCCAATTTTCATTTGACATTAGTCCGCCGTCTTGATCGGGTGTATCCGGCACCCATTCACTCTCTTCGTCGTAGAAATCATCATCGAAGTTGAAACCTTCGACGGTGAACGTCATCCCCGACACCTCTTTCACCTTGGCACTGGTTTCCCATGTCCACTTCTGTCTTTCTTCAAACACAACATCCCTACTAACATACAATTTTCCGGTTTCTGGGTCTAACAACCGGTATGCTTTTGACCCTTTTTCTACTCCAAGATGAACCAGTTTCATACTCCTTTCGTCGAGTTTTTTCAAGTGACCCTTAGCAACTTTCATGTGAGCGACACAACCAAACACTCTCAAGTGTTCAACATTTGGTTTTCTTCCCGTCCTCATCTCATACGGGGTTGTGTCTTTTAAAGCTTTTGTATGGGCTCTGTTTAACATATAGACAGAGTGGCTAACTGCCTCACCCCACAGAACATTTGGCATCTCCATTGTCTTCATATTACATCGTACCATCTCCAATACAGTACGATTTCTTCTCTCCACTACTCCGTTCTGTTGTGGGGAGTAGGGAGAGGTGTAATGTCTGTGTAGCCCTGTTTCATTGCAGTACATAGTGAATTGATTGCTTAAGAATTCACCACCTCGATCTGTTCTGAAGGTTTTGAGCTTTTCTCCTGTTTCATTCTCAACCAGCTTCCTGAAATTCTTAAAGGTTTGGAAAGCCTCGTCTTTTTATTTCAGCAAATATACCCACATTACTCTGTTATAATCATCCACAAGAAGCATGAAATAACGATTCCCTGAAGGTGTGGGTGGTGACACTGGTCCACATAGGTCACCATGGATCAATTCTAACCTTCTCTTCGCCCTATAATTCGTTTGAGCTGGAAAAGGGTTTCTCGCCTGTTTTCCTACCAAACATCCTTCACATGGCTGTGAAGGAATGTTCAACTTTCGTACTCCTTCAATCAGTTTCTTTTCAGCCATATTCTTCATCGAGTTGAAATTGATATGGCCCATTCTCACATGCCATAACCAAGTTGGATCACTGATCTGTACACCCAAACACATTGACCTCATTTCTTCCAGCTCCACCTTATAGAGTCGATTTGGTGACCTTCTAACCTTCATAAGCAAATTCCCTTTTGTTTCATTGACCCTTAGGAAAGGATCTTTGATCTTGATTTCGTCACCTCCTTCTGCTAGCTGGCCCAAACTTATTATATTACTGCACAAATCAGGAATATAATATACCTCATCAAGCTTTCGAAGATCTCCATTCTTGCACTGAAAGACAATCGAGCCTTTTCCTTCGATTCTAACACGAGCTTCATTTCCGAACTTCACGTATCCCTGAACTGACTCATTCAATTCTCGGAATTTATCCTTGTCACCGGTCATATGATTGCTGGCCCCGGTCTCAAGATACCACATGCTTGATCGTTTCACTTCGTCTTCCTTCTTTCTTATTTCTGGGGATACGTTTTCTTCATTCAGAAAAACTTCTTCATTATCAAATGACACGAGTAATAGTGCTGGTTCGTTGTCATTGTCTTCTCGAATCAAATTGTTTTCGAAATTTCTTTCACGCCTTGGATTCGTACACTGTGCTGCAAAGTGGCCGAATTCCTGACAATTATAGCATTGCACCAAGCTTTTATCTTGATTGTTTGACGAACTACGACCTCCATCCTTTTGGTAGTGTGACCCACCTCTGCCACGACCACCTCTTCCTCCGCCATTCCTTCCTCGTCCTCTTCCTCTACCTCGATTGTTATTGAATCCGCCTCGATTTGACTTCGACCTGGAATCTCCTTTTCCTTTCCTTTTATTTCTTTCAGTCCATTCTTGCTGTGTAAGAAGGAGCTTTCGATCTTCGGTTTCGCCATGACCTTTCATTCGTTCCTTGTGAGCCTTTAATCTCCCGATCACTTCTTCCACAGTCATCTCTTCTAAGTTTCCGAATTGTTCCAAAGTTGAGGCCAATTGTAGAAATTTAAATGGGACGGCCCTGAGTAATTTCTTGACCACATACGATTCTTCAATCGTTTCACCCAAGGCTCGTATCGAACTGGCTATGTGGCTCACCTTCGCAGCAAAATCATCGACAACATCCGTCTCCTTCATATTTAGAGCTTCAAATTCAGTCTTCAGCGTCTGAATTTTGGCGGTCTTCACTCTATCTGCCCCCATATACATCAATTTTAATGCATCCCATGCATCCTTGGCAGTCTTCTTCTCCGCTAGTGACATTAGAAGATCCTCAGGGATTCCTTGATAGATAGCTGCTAATGCCATCTTATCTTTCTTTGTCTCCACTACCGTATTTGTTGTGCGTGGCTCCACTGCATCCCATACACCGTGAGCTTGCATGAAGACTTTCATTTTAATTGCCCAAGCTCCGTAGTTACTTCTCGTTAACATCGGATAGTGGAGGGTGATTTGCCCGTCTTTATCACCGTTACCGTTGCCACTCGACATCTCTTCTCGAGGTTGGTATTTTGGCATGCACCAGATTCGCTCTGATACCAAGTGATGGTTTCTCTCAAACCTGAATCACACTTTAACAAGCAAACAATGACAATTTTCGAACGAGAATAGAGGAGAAAAGTTGTGAGGCAAAAATGTTTTTCTCTGTATTTCAATAAGTGAGGGGATAAGATCTCAGTGTACATCTTTGCCTAGTTTTAAAAGAAAACAATGCTAAAAATAAGGAAACTAACCACTACATCTACTGACTCGGACTCTCATGTCAACATGGCTTGAATTATTCAGCCTAACTAATAAACGTGCATTAATAAAATAAGCTTTCTGAATTATTATTCCACAAGAACAGGTACCATTTCTGCAGTTTTGTTTGGTATTTTTGGTGTTGATCCAAGTGGAATTGCAAGTGGATAAAACTTTTGCCTAAACACATATTTTAGAATATACCACAGCCTGATTAAATAATAAACACAAACAAATAAATAAAATGAATGTTGCATTCACCTAAGGGATCCCAAGGTTGCATTCAAGTGTTAATCCAAGTGGAATTGCAATCTTACCTGTGAACTTGGTAGGTTTAAAAGTAGAGTGTAGTAATAAGAATTAATTTTACAGGATTGATGAAAGAGAATAGTTCTGGAGTTAAAAGAGGAAAAGAAAGCTCAAGCTGAAACAGATAAGATGCTGCAAATGCAAGTGCTGCATTCTTCATTTCAATTGTTACTATGAAACACAGGGTAGATTAGATGAATACAAAATTATATATTGTAATGAAATAGAATTGTATGACATTAAATTTAATGCAATGGATTGTATTTTTTGTATACGGTAGTTTATTTCTATTATGAGACATTAAATGCAAATTTAATTTAAAAATTAATATATATATATATATATATATATATATATATATATATATATATATATTTAAACATTTAAAATTATGATACGCAAAAATGTGTGTCATCTTCCTTTATGACATGGCCTTTCTTGACAGGGGCTTTCTTGATACGCATTGTGTGTCATTAACACGCGCGTCGTAAGCTTACGACACGCGAACGCATGTCGTCTTCCTTTATGACAGGGCATTCCTTGATACGCACTGCGTGTCGTAAACGCGCGTCGTAATTGCACGTCGTAAATATGCGTCGTCTCTCTTTATGACAGGGCCTTCCTTGACGCGCATTTGCGCGTCGTCTGAGCCTTTTACGACGCGCAATGAGCGTCGTAAAAGGCTGTTTTTCTTGTAGTGATTTTACTATCCATGGAGATTCCTTCGCAATGTTTAATACCGAGAAAAATCGAGAACTAGAAAATAAAACCAAAAAATGTGATCGCATTTTATGGAAACTGCGATCACATATTTGGGTCAAGGATCTCATAAGCCATTTTCTGCAAAGTAAATTAAATGCGACCAAAAAAATTGAAAAATGTGATCGCAGAAAAAAATGTGATCTCTGATTTAAAAAAAATGCAAACAAAATTGACTTTGAGGATTTTAATTGCAGAAAAATGGACAAAATGAAAAATGCGATTGCAGATTTGATCGTAGTTTTCAGCAACTGGTGCTATAAAACCCGACATCTGCCCCATTTCTTCATTCAACACTTGAAACCTCTCATTTTGCTATGAAAACTCGAAACTCTATCAAACTTCCTCAAATCTTAACCAAATCTTTATTTTTTGTCGGAATCAAGCATGTAAGGTAACAAACTCTTCTTTTTTACTACTCCTACGGCCGCACACTACTGGAAATGCAATAACACAATTAAAATTTTCCTGAAATATTGTGTTCTTCATTTTGTACTTCTTTACTTCTATGGTTCGTCAAAGCAGATTAGGGCATGATACTTGGATGGTTTTTTCATTCTGAAACCGAACCAAATAGAAAAGGTTCAACCGAGCAAAACTTCAAAAATAAAAAAAAAAAAATAAAAATCAGACGCGAAAAATACATAGCTGCTCAGCATGCACTTAGGTATATATATATATATATATATATATATATATATATATATATATATATATATATATATATCAGTGTTGCAAAAATCCCAACTGGGGCCCCGATTAATCTCTGATTAATCCCTAGGCGCTACTCGACTAATTAGAAGACGCCTAACGATTAATCCCTGCATACACAATAAGTGTAGTAGTAGAACCCGATAAAATTTTAACTTTTTGATGAAGTTATATCTCAATAGAAACTATTTGAGATATGATTTGTGTTATATTAGTCATATTAACCTATTTTGATATCATATTAGTGATATTTTCTGAACTTTTGTAAGATATGAGTCATATTTAGTTTTTTAAAATTCAACAAATTAGCAATTAATGGTCACCGATTAATCCCCGATTAATCTCCGCCTAGCCGATTAATCCCTTAACCCTACTCAACCGACTAGCTAACGTCGAGCGATTTTTACAACCTTGATATATATATATATATATATATATATATATATATATATATATATATATATATATATATAATATATATATATATATATATATACGTTCAGGTTAATTGAGACCATGCTAATTTTGTGAAAGCATAAGACCAAATTTAAAAATAATTTTAAAATGCAAAATAAAAGGAAAAATCCAAAAATTCTTTTTTTAATTATTATTTTCGGATCCTTAATAATCTAAAATAAATAAAAATAAATAAAAATAAATAAAACAAAATTACCATTTTTTTAAAAAATACGTGAAATATTTTAATAGA